>NW_010399255.1:15483-52381 GCF_000710305.1 Buceros rhinoceros silvestris | reverse complement strand
GTCCCTATCAGCTTGGCAACGCAAAGCCCCGCCTGAGCTTTCTCTTGCGCACCACTGGCTGGCCACGGGCTCGTCCTGCCAGCAGGATGAGACCTGGCGCTGGGGCTCCACAGACAAGCCCTTCTCCGTGACGGACCAGCACACAACAACACCAGAGGCACCTCGCAGCCTCCAGCCTGTCAGTATGTGACTAAAAATCTACCCACACGCCTCAGGTGAAAGCCAGAGATTCACACCTCAGCACAGCACCCACAGACACCGCACAAGCAGAAGGACACCATTTTCCTGATGCTTAATGATTTAACAAAAACCCTTACCTAGAGGGTGGGAATAGCATCTCTTTCCTTCCTCTGCCATCTGGTTGATATTTCCGCTTGCTAGATTGCAAAATCCTATTTTTAACCTCTTCTGCCTAATGACACTGCGAAGCCAGCCGCTGATTGACGCGCACCTGCCTCCCGCTGCTGACTCTCCCCAGCGCCTCACGCAGGCTGGGCCAGCCTCACACGCCACCACCGCTGGGAGCAGAACAACAGCCAGACCCTCACCTGGGCCAAGGACCACCCCAAGCAGCCACACATGGGCTTTTCTGAGAGAGGCTCCAGGTGGAAACCCTGAGAGAGCTGGGTTTGGGGGTGGTGCCTGGGAGACCACTCTGTAACCTATATAAAACCTCTCCTCCCTCGCTGCTGCCTCGCAGGGCTTCTGACTGCCCTCACCTGCTGTGCTGCACAGCCACAGCCTCTCTCAGCACGAACGCCTGAAGCTCCCTGTCACCCCAGGAGGTACAGCCCCCCTGCCTTGCTGCCTACGTGTCAGGCTCTGAGACCCATGGATGTCTGTCGGTGGTGTGGGGGCACTTACAGTCTAGTTATTTGTTACTTTTTTGTCATTGCTGTTTCTCTCTTTTTCTGGAAAGTGAGGGTTTTTTTTTTTTTCCAGAGTCAAGGCTTCCTAGGGTTGGAGCCAAGATGGTGGCACTGCCATCCAACAGCTTTGACTCATTTATGTTTTGCTTACTGAATCAACTTCCTGGTTACAGATTCCTGTGATGATGAATTTGCTAGAAAACAAGGAAAGGAGACATGCTCATCGCTCCTCAATGTTCCCTTTAGCCCTGCAGGACCCCCCCGTGGCTGTAGGCAGGGTATCGCAGCTATGTGCATGTTCACCTGCTACCTTGCAACTGCGGGGCAAAAAACTCGTCTCACCTTCAGGGCAGACCTGACCCACCTCCCTTTTAGTGCTTGAACAAGAAAGCACACAGTGTAAAAAGTTATTTAAAAAACGTGAAAACCCGTAAAAGACAGAAGTTTCATACGATGGCACACCTAGTTTCTCAGACTGGCATGCTGGTCTCACAAACACAGAGCTCTGGTTTCCTCACGACCAGGGGAAGGGGTGGAAGGACAGACTTCAGGTACGCCGCTCTGATCTGCGCTGACTTGACTAAGCTTGCTAAGTGCGTATTTATTTATTAATGCAGCTGGTTTGTGCATCCCTGACTCCCTTAACTCTGTAGCTCTTAAAAGTGAAGCATGTCATTTTTGAGCTGCTACATGCTACTGAGGGAACTCTAGTGATTTATTTATGAAAGGTTCATTGACCTTCCCCAGTTGTAGATGCTTCTTCACTTTTATTGACACATACCCCTAATTCCTGTTGTGAGGACATCGGTTAACTGAGCCAAATTAATACGGGGTACCCTGAAGAAGTAATCTATTTCTAAAACCCGTTTCTCTGGTCGCAGTTGTGCCGCAAAGGTGGTTCCTTTCTCTCCACGCGTTATTTCCATGCATTCCTGTTGGCTGAGGGTGCTCCAAGGTTGTCCAAACAGTCCTGCTCCTCAGAGCACAGGCAGCAGATCTAGTGCTGCTCGAACATATTCACTTGTCTCTTTCAGCCTGTTGTGACTAGCAGCGTGGGCGTTGCATCAGTGTTCTTCCTTGGCCACCTTCAGGCACATCGCTCTAGCTGCTGCTGTGAAGAACAGTCCAGTATATGGGGTCTGCTGGATTTGGGGGAGTTTTCTTTTCCCGACATGTGGCCTATATCCATGATCATAGTGCACTGTGATGTCCCCTCGAAGGTCTCCCAGGAAACAGACCTGTTTAGACAGGAGGTGTTGCAGGTGAACTCTCATTTTGTTTAGGACGTATGAGATCTGACTGATTGCTTGGGGTTTTTTTAAAGTGATTTTTGTATAGTAGAACTACAAACATCTCTGCTGCCAAAGACTGACCTCTGCTCTAGCAGTGAAAGCAAAGTTATTCTAAGTTCCCTTTTTTATTTTTTTGCTGATAATAGGACCCAAGGGTGGCTTAAGAAACACTGACAGAATTGAAGTATTGGATGGATAAATGAAAAACCAAGTGAAAAACTGCAAGTGAAGTAAGAAGCAATAATAAGCCTATGAGGTCACTGGTCATGTCCGGACCGTGTCAGGATGCCGGGGACTCGCAGTCATTCGCAGGGCAGCTATCACCCCCCATAGAGAAAGGAGGGTGGAGTCCAGATCTCATCAGTGAGGTCATTTCCTTTCTAATCCTACGCTCTTCGTAGTTTTGGAGCACAACCTCCGTGGTTTTTGCAGGAACTGAGCTCAGTCCTGCCAGCAAAGGGGTGCAGAGTGTCAGGAATTTCCAGACCAGTCATCGGTCCAGCCCGCCTGCCCAGCTGACATTGTTTATAAGTCCCCTTAAAGAGAAATCTAGATCCACCTACTCTCTGCACATTTTGTGCTGTTGATGCTTTGCAGGGATGAACTTGGCCAGGAACTTGACCCACAAACACTGGTGCATGCACTGGTTGCCACCTGTCTGGTCTGACTTAGGTGTCTCTGGGTGCCTAAACCACAGGACAAGTAAATCAGTCATAGGTTTCACACCCACAGCATATTAACGTGAAATGGAGAAATACTTGAACAGTGTTCTGGGAGGTCCCCTGTTCACCACCCTCCTGTGAGACAAAGCAGCAGGTATTACGCTCATTGCATTGCGCATCAGGCGTTGCACTCAGTCCTGTTTGGACAGCAGAGACTGGAGGGAGCTATTTTTCCCACCCACTCTGTATAAGCAGCTGGAAGAGTTTGTCCCCATCCACAGATGAGGAAGACCCACCAGAGCTGGGTGTGCAAAGGTGGGCAGAAGGAATACCGTCCTCTTCCCGTGTAGTTTGTCTTCCTGTTTCTTCTCCCTCCAGCAGTTTTCCAGCCGTGCTCCAGAGCTTGTCAGGCTTGTGAAAAGCACAACCTGGATCTCCTCAACACTGTTCTTGAGCTTCTGAGCACCCCCCGTCCATTGTGCTGCTGCTGCAGCAGTGAGCGAGAGAGTGTGGGCACACAACCAAGCTTGTCTGCTGCGTGTTTCCTTCAGCTAATTTTTTTTTTTTTTTTGGAGAAACCTAATTCAGGTTTTGCAATTCTTGATGCAGGTTTTTCTTCCTAAAAGAACAAAATGGGAAAGTGACTGATGATTTGTTCTTTCTCTGTATTTCAGTGCCAGTGCACCATTTAGCGCTGCAGCAGGCATCAATACCCACTCAGTCACCATCACGTATTTTTTCCCTGTCATTCACTGTGTCATTTATAAAGTGATAAAAATCCCAGCTCAGAGCAGTATATTTGCTTTTGTGGTCCCCTATTTCCAGCAACCTTTTAAAGCACTGAACAAAATTAGCAACAAATTACTTTATGAATACCAAGCCCTTTTGTTACACTGTTCTGAGAGTTTGCAATACTGTCAGATTTCAATTAAATTTAAGAAAAATTAAGCTGCTCTGTGTGGCTGCTTGCTCAGACGGTGAGGTAATTATATATAATAAGGAGATCTTTTTAACAATTGCTCCTAGTCATGGAACCGTTGCACCATTATTGTGCTTAACATGAAGACAGACTGTTATATTGTTTTTGGAATGTGGGAAACCAGCAATAAGGGAGGCACACCATGAGCTTAATGCACGGAGTAGGATTTTTAACACTACCAGCTGCAGTGAATTAATTGTTATGACTTTTTTGTTCTTTCAGGGAGTCTGGTTTTGCACATAGGTTAAAAAACTGTAAGGTCCCCAGTAACTTGTACGCTGTCCCTTTTGCATGCAGCAAAAGTACCATTAAGTCTAGGTTTTTGGTGATCGAAACAAAAACAACTCTATGGGTGCCGCTTTTTCCTTCTTTTAAAGGGAAAAGAGGCACAGCACGCAATAGTCATTGTCCTATCCGTGTGTCCCAACAAGATGTGATAGCAGGTAGTAATAGCAAACATCCTGGAAGAGAACTCTTCATCACCGAGTCCAGGCACAGGAGCGCCCCAGTGCCTTCCTTGCAGCCTTGTGCCGTGGGATAACTAGAGTATGTGCTACCGTCATTTCACAGTGCGAGTGATTTTCTGTATTTGGGAAGACTAATGGATATGGAGAGTTCAGACACAATCTTTCACATGTGGGCACGGCGACTTTTGCTCCCCCTGCCTGAGCAGCTCTCAAGTGCTGTTTGCCTGAAAGCATAGCCCTCCAGTGAGCAGAGGGGTCTGCAGAACATCTTGCCCTGGAGGATGGAGTGAGGAATTTTACAGATAGTGCAGGCTTTTTCTTGTGTTGGTAAAGTTTCTTGTTCAGGGTTAGAAGAAAGCAGCTCTAATCTGGGACTCTTCTTCATGGTATTGTGCCATTTTAACTCAGAGAAGCAGCTGGAAAAGAAAATGTCAAAGTTCAGTTCTGTCCAAGATTGAGTTTTGAATCTTGGCTAAGCTTAACTAGCCAATCAAGGAATGTTAAGTTGGCTTACTGATTTATGCCAGGAAAAGGAGACAACTCAGGCCTAAGCAGATGCAAAACACCCATGGTTTTTTGAAGGGGACTACACAGCGTCTGTGAAAGAGTCTTCTTACCAGCACGGAAGGAGAGCTGGGAGAGACGAAGCAGCAGGGAGGCACACACAAGAACTCACTTGGTACCAAGGGGTTTTAAGAAACATATGAGAATCATTTCAAAACTAGGAGTGAAAACAGTGTGGAAACTTTTTGTAGGGCAGCGGTAGCCAAGTTGAGCTCCCAAACATCCCAAGTGCAGCTCCCACGCTGGGACTGTGACACAAGCCAGCAGCACAGCTATTTGGCACAAACAGTGTCTCGGAAATCCAAAAGTCCATCTGTGGGAGAAAGTTATTGGGTGAGTAGGTGATAAGGTAGCCAGGAAAAGCACATAAACACCAAGAAAAGCAAAGAACTGCACTCGGGCATGCAGTCACTAATTATCTCTAAGGAAAGAACTAGGCGTCACTGCGGATAGTGCCATAGGATCATCAAGCCCGTGTTTCATGACGACCGAAAAGGCAAATAGGACACTGGGAACCATGAGGGAAGGAATAACAAACAGAGCAGAAAGGAGAATCACACACTGTGTCCACGTCTGCTTCAAGCCCCTGTTGTTCCTCTCGAAACTGACACAAAGGATATAGAAACGATAGAGCCACAGCCACCATCACAGTTACAGAGCAGCATCTGCGGGGGGAGCAGAGAGGTACGCTGGGACTCTCAGGCCTGGATAAGAGAGAACTCGGTCATCAAAGTGCCGGTGGCTGCAGCAAAGAGCAGGAGGAGAAGATTTGTGGCTGCTTCTTAGCATCTAAGACCTAAGGACATAAAATGAATTATCTTGCAACAGAACTGGAATGAGTGGAGGAAGCACTTTTCCACGTGGCACGTAATTAAGCTCAACTACAGATAACTCTGGAAGCTAAAAGTATAAATTGGTTTAAACTGTAATTTGACAAGTTCATGGAGGAAAATCTATCAAGGGCAGTTGAACACAAAGCCACAAGTGTCCAGCTCAGAAAGTCCCTGAGCAACAGGGGAGGGAGAAGTTTCACAACGCATTAGACCCCTCCCTCCTGCACTCACTTTTTAAATGTCTACAGGAGGCAGAAAGTGTCGTCTGGTCTGACACCGTACTGCTATCGCGGTGTTACTAAATTAGCCTGCCCAGGCTGCTGCAGCGGGGCTGTCCCAAGACCCAGCCCAATGGCTGGCTGTACCCTGCAGGATCTGTTGGGGAGAACTTCCAATCTCCTCACACTCACTCCCAGAACTACGTCTCCCCATTGCTCTTTAGAGTAGGCTGTGCGTCTTTTATTTCTCGGATACACATAGCTTTTTGTCAGTATTTCATGAGGAGGGTTGCTCACGCTGCTACAGGAAATAGCAAACAAGAAACTACTGTGAGGAAAAGAGGTGCTTTGCGATAAAAACAATCAAAATCCCTGTTGAAAACTCTAACTTGTGGTCTGTAGTAACACAAGAGAAAACATAGGAAAGATCATGTCTATTGAGCCCATGAAAGTTGTTACCTGAAGTCCAAGAATAAAAGCTACCAGGAACGTGTCTGTCAGAGCAAAGGAATTGGGGGGATTGACCAAGCAACGCTGAGTGATTAGTACTTCCTAGGACCTGAGTCCAAAGAAAAGGCATCAGAGCAGAGCTGATGGTTACGTAGAAAATTCCAGTGTTTTTATACGCCTTCAGAAACAAATCTTAATTGTTCTGATAGGCTCCAAATCAATAGTTTCATTTCAGTGTGTTAAGATGATCTCTAATGTGCCATTCTGAAACAGACCGGGGTACTCAGCACTTGCCTTCCGTGACACAGTGTCTCCATGAGAGTTGTTCAGGAGCCCAGGGCCTCAGTTTTCCTCGTGGGATTTACCTGCTTGTTGTGCACCAGCCGGCTTCGTCACAAGCAAGTATTCATTATGTTGTGGGTGACGTGCTCCTCTAGGCAGCCTTGCTCATGGAATAGAAAGGAGCCCAAATATCTCAATAAAACAATATGCTGAAAGAGAAATGTAGCTTAGCATTTAATTGCAGCATGAAAAATTAAATGTTCTTTGTAATGTTAACTATTATTATATATTAACTATTTCCACTGGGACCAAATCAGCTAAAACCATGTGCTGATTTTTCACTCTGTTTTACAATATTAATATTTTTCCTAGTTTTTTAAGATTGTATTTTGCATTAGAAAACAATTTTTCAGAAAATTTGCAAGAAATTTTTATAATCAGACTTAGTTAATTTCTAATTCAGCAGTCTGAATAGATTTTTGCCATAGATACCTAAAGGCCTTTTTTAAAAAAATAAATAAATAATTGGCCCCACTCTGAAGCAAGCTAGCCCAGAACTTGATAGCTCAGAGGAAGAATAAAATCTATTAAAGAGCACAGTGACTAAAGAGGAGGAACTAGACATCTGATGAGCTATCCTATCAATATTGTGACACCGGTCAGAAATTCACTGATGTGGCTGCAGCCGAACTCACAGGGGAAATGGACTTACCAACAAAAGCATTTGTGACAACAGTTAGTTAACGCCTAGCACAAGTCACTACAGAAGGACGCTGGACCGTTATACTTCTGGTTGTGTTTGTGTATAACTTTCACCCACAACGGTTAAGATGAAAGACCTGTGGATAACAGGTAAGAATGCAGATAATTCACGTGAACAAATGAATACAGTCGAGTATTAGCCCAGCACAGTCCTCCTACACGCTGCTCAAGCCACTGCAGGACACAAACCATTATTAGAGTATATGTAGAGCAGAATAAAAGATTAGTTTGAAAAGCATGTTAGGAGTCACATCTTAAATTAGGTAGAAAGAAAGATTCTTGTTGAAATGCTGCAGAAGTTTGGGGGTGGCAGCCAGTCTGCCTCAGGTTTTCTCCTAGAGCACATTGAACTCATCATCTCATTGAACAACCTTTAGCAGTGAATAACTGTGAAAACCCTAACTCCAGAAAAGGCTGCGTGACAAGAGGAAAAATGCAGTCTTCTCCTCCAGAGAACAGAGCTATCCCCTCAAAAAGTAAAAGTAATCTAGTCTCTCTTAAAAAAAAAAAAAGCAGAAAACCATCTTCCTTGCTTCGATTATAACAATCCTTAAAAATCATCTTTGATCACCTTTGGATGCTGAGCTGGCATGGAAAATTCCAGTCCAAATGGTGAAAGCTTGAGAAAGTTAGAGACATTTGAAACAAAGGCATTGTAGACGAAACCGGGTTTTCAACCCTACCTCAGTCAGGTGCAACCAAGTCTTCTCATCACCTTCCCATTTTCTCCGGTGGATGCCACCCAATATGCTGGCAACCCACATTCAGTGGAGACGAGCAGAGAGGAGGATATCCTGCACGGTAAAGGAACATCTCCCCCGATGAGACTGCTGCTCACTGGTCTTTCTCGCACCTGCCGAGTACTGCTGGAAACGGGTGAGGTCATCGCGACGGTACTAACGCAGCACACAACACACCACGCCCGAGGCAAAAAGCCCCATTTCTTGTGAGCAGCCCTTGCTGTATGCAAGCGCACTCTTCCTGAAACAAGCTGCTGCGTCCGCCCAGCTCTCCGCGTGTGCTCACATCTCACAGTCACAGCGTCCTGTACCTGCATACAGGCGTAGGCAACATTTCAGACTGATTAAAACGAAGATTTTAATCCTCTGATCTGTAACTCCTCTTTTCTATGTCCATCTGAAAATACTGGTTCTGCTCTTAAATCAGGGAGCATCTGGCAGAGTTTCTGTTTCAAATTAATTTTATATTAGTGTTTCACACTTTTTTTTTCACTCCTAGGGCAGGTTCAACAGGCTTAAAGATAGCAGAAGCACTGTTTCTAAAAAGGCAACTGAGAGATAACAGTGGTCGCCACAGGCTGCCTGTTGGGTCTTCTCTGACAGAGTAATGAACGGGACGGTATTATGGCCATCCGTGAGGGCCTTACTGCAGGACAGCATCCTCTTTAGACGCTTTTCCTGAGTAAAAGGAAAAAATGGTATCTATGCGTTCATGTTATAGTGAGGATAAAGCACAAACTGAGTAATGCACCTGAGTTTCACACGTGATGCTTCCAGATGTTGATACTGTCATGCTGCTTGTGCTTCTTTTCTTATATGTCTTCAACATCTGTTGTCAGCCAAGTGGCTTGTTTTGCTCAGGTTAAAATTTTTTTTTAATTCTCTTTTGCTGTTTACTGGGTTTTTTAATTTATCTTAGGCATTGCTTTATCAGACACAAATTAATCAGGAAATATTGTGAGGTATGTTTTTATCTATTTCTGTAAAACGTAGCTTGAAAAGCATAGCGTTTGTCCTCTTCAGATATAGGAGCTACTTGTTAAAAAACTCCAAGATCTGGAGAATTCTGGGTACAAATTTCATTTGACCACAGGAGTGAAAAAATCTCAGTCAACCTTTTATTGAATCCGAACACAAGCCAGAAAAATAGTACCAGACCTTCCAAACATGACATAAAATATCTACCAGGAAAATAAAAAATAACCAAAGATAAGTAGTGAAGATTTTATAGAGGCTAATCATCTTACGGTTACACATACAAACTGGGGGACAAGGGTCTGAAAGCAGCCCTGCAGAAAGACATCTGGGAACGTGGATCGGTGGCAAGTTGCATATGAGTCAACAGCGTGCCCTGGAACCCAAAAGGGCCAACCGTGTCCTGGGGTGCATCAGGCACAGAGTAGCTGACCGGTCAAGGGAGCTGACTGTTCCACCAAGGCAGCGAAGGAGGAGGTGCTGATCTCCTCTCTCTGGTCACCAGCAACAGGACACAAGGAAACGGAATGAAGCTGCCTCAGAGGAAGTTCAGATTGGACAACAGGAAAAGGTTCTCCGCTGTGAGGGTGGTCAGCCACTGGAACGGGCTCCCTAGGGAAGCGCACCAAGCCTGTCAGAGTTCAAGGAGCGTCTGGACAACACTCTCTAGTCATATGGTTCAGTTTTAGGCAGTGCTGAGAGGAGCAGGGAGTTGGAGTCAATGCTCCTTATGGGTCACCTCCAACCTGAGATATTCCCTGCGTTTATCCGCATAATAACCATACTACACATACACGCATATGTATACTACTTTCTCCATACATCCATGCTATATCTTTTTCCACATCTGTACCCCACACAAACATTTTAGCAAAATGTTTTTCACCCTCGTCATTTTTATAATTTGTACTACAAATTTATTTCTCTTCTGTAAAGCGATCAAAGAAATATTATTGCATATTTATAAGCTGCACTGAGTTTGTCAGTAAGCTCATGCATACTGCTACCAGCTCTAAAGATGTTATCTTAAACTCAAAGGATCAAGAATTTAGGCACCTATCTCAACCCGAACCAAAATCCAGCTACTTACTCTATCCTATCAGTTCTTTACTGTCTGAGTGCTGTAAGCAAAACATCCTCCTTATGCATCACTAGCATTAAAGGTTCTTCAAGGAAAATTTCACTAAAAATGTGTTTTACCGAATTTGCATGGGAGAAATAGAATAAAGTTTAGTAAAATTCTCTTCCTGATACAAAAGAGCATCTAGGTCAGTCACTGCTACTTCTCTGCAGTGTTAATGAGAGAAAAACCAATACATTCTGTCACTTGGACCGTGACTCAGAATAAGAGGCAGAAGATCTATTGATTAGGAAAGGGAGGTTTTGTTCATTTAATTAAGTAGTTACTTAATGAAGTAAAATGGCACTTTAAGTATCTAAGCCTGCAAAGAGCTTAGGAGCATTGTGTTTGTATTTCAGAAGTAGCCTGGGTGAAGATTACATCTCCTTAAGAGGTGACATCTCAGTTTTCCAGATGGAGAAAGGACTTTGAGTTCTAGCAAGATTAGTCATTGCCAGTAACATCACCACTGTACAGTAAGGAAAGTATATTTTTGGGTATAATGTTACTTCCTGCTACACAGGGACTGCAGTTGCGTAGATGCGGTAAAAGATTTTTTTTTTATTATTTTATGAAAAATGATGAAGGGAAGATAATCTTGTTTCAACATCTTTCATTTTTTTTGTCCAAAATTTCAAACCATAAAGGTTTGGACATGTACAAACTGAAACACTGACGCTGAAAATAGCATGTGTAATTTTTCAGCCAAATATTTCACCAGCTTGGATACTTAGTGGCTATTATTAAAAAGTTCTAAAGTTTAGCTGTACTTTGGAAAGAAATTGCTTTTTTAAAAAAAGCACTTTCTTAAGAAAATATTTTGTTGTGAAAACCAAAACAGTATCAGATTTAAGTCCTTGTGCACGATACAGAATTGAAAACAGACACTTCCCCTAGGAATGCCCATTTCATAAAATTTTCCATTATGACCAAGCAGTTGTTTTTCTACACACAAGGTGAAGGAGGTGTTTTATGACCATTTTTCTGTTAGTTCTATTATAATTTCTTACCCTTTATGTTATGCCCGCCCTGGGCTGGGGTTACAGCACTCCTGGCTGCCCCCACCCCATTGGGTGTAGGCACCTGCCTGCTATTTGCTGGGAACAAAATGGCTTCACCCAAAGCTTACTTGTGACTCACTGGTTTTAAAGCAAGTTCTCTTCCACCACGGCTCGGTAAAAGCGATTGCTTCCTTCACACATTTATTAGCAAGCAGATGCCTTCAGCTCCTCTCCACGAGCAAAATCTTCACTCAATTCCTAACACCACTCAGTCATTTAAAAATGCCATTTATTCCGGAAAGGCAAGTGCTGGAACGCCTCTCCGCTCCTTGTCGTGCTTTCCACAGCAGCGGGGCCTTACGTGGAAAGTCAGCCGTTCCACAAGAGGCTTAACCTGACCTTCTCCAGCCAATCCCTTGCAATGTCGCATAGCTGTAGGAGAAAAGGCAGCTGGGGCTCCTTGGGCACAACTGTGCCAGGGAGGCGGCAGGGTGGCTGCATGCCAGCGCCAGATGCGGGGAGATGGGTTCCGATTCGGATGCTGCTTTCCTACGCGGACTGGACAACGGGATTATTCGCCTGTGCACAGGCAGATTTTCCACCACACTGTGGTGAAGACAGGAGGAGAGGAGTAGCAGAAAAGAGACATGGGGAAAGGAAGACTGAAATAAAGAACCTGAAGTTAAGTCAGAAACTGCAGAAAAAAGCAGGATTGTTCCTGATGGTCTGGTTTTAAACTGGTTGACAAGAGCCTGATGTGTTGTTTGGGTAAGGATACTGTGCCAGCTTAAAAACTGAGACACTCATGGGACGCGGAGAACAGTGCAAATCTCCAATTTTTTTCTTCTGCTCATGTATTCTGATCCGACTCCCAGTGAGCATCGTTGCTCTCCAGCTGCTGCAAGGAACCCAGAGCACTGGGCCTGAAAAGACAGGTATTGGAGCTTTTGCTGCAGTGATTTCCCTGCAGCTTGGTGGCTGAACACAAGCTGAAGACCTGGTCCTTCATGATAAAAAATATTGTTCTCTGTTAGTTCCAAAGTGACGGAAGGCATCCAAAGAGGAGGGAGGGCTGTGAGGGGACGTCAGGTGAACCAGGCTGCTCACATCACCTGAAATCTTGCCCCAGGCTCCTCATTGCGCCAGAACTTGTCTTTTAATTTGTATTCCTTTGTGGAGTGAGCTTCAGCAAACCACCTACCTACCTTCTGTGCCTCGCTTGACCCATGCATGAACCGCAAAACAATAAATGCTATCTAACCTCCAGGTCAAGGGAAGCCCGTAGTTTTCAATGTCCCTATTGATCTGGAAGACTTCCATTTGTTCCTTTGACACATACAGAGATATTTAGATAAATGAGGTACTTCGAGATGTCAGTGGCACTTCAATATTTCTGCATCCTGTCTATGATGGGTGTGCAGTGGACCAGTCATAACTATACACCTGGGTAGATGGACCAAGAGACGGCATCGGCTTGGTTCTAGCTATTGCTATTTGCTATGCAAAAAGAGGCTTTAGTCACAAGATAAGTCTCAGTAGTTCCCAGGAATATTGTCAATTTAGATAAACGAGTATCTCCAGTGCTCGTCACAGGACTTTCACTGAAAACAAGATCCCTCTTCCTGACCTGAGCAATGTGAGATGGATTGCGGTGGGAATTTCTGCCAGGGACATCTTTGGCCCACAATTTCACTACCCATATCCTACTCAGAAATTACTGCCTACTTCTGAAGCTTGTAAAAATGAAAAATCTTCAACCTTTTTAGAACATTTCTACTAGTTTCATTCAAATCAGCTTCATTCTGTTATGCCCAAAATGGAGATGCATTGTGGAATACCTGACAGACAGACAGAAGAGGATCATAATAAACAACTTTCTCATGGCCCTCGCCACACAAGCAACTCCCCAGAAACCCGAAGGCTGTACATTTGCTTACACAAATGTACTTAATGGTTGGGTTCACTGGAGGTCCCTCCCCTGCTTTCTTTTTAAGTTTCAAATTAACTATTTAGCTGCAAAGGAAAATATCAGCACTTCTTATATTGTTCTTCATATATTACATTTTTTTCTGTCAGGTTTTTTTTGTTTTCCCTTGGTGCCTCCATCTTTCTTTTCTTTACAGTTATTCCTTCCATTCACAACTCTGTTTCAAACTCCATTTCCCAGACATTCTATTTATTATCTCTTTTTTATTCTTTTCTTCCACTCGAGCCCCAGGCTGGAAAAGTCATTCTTGGATAAATCATTCTCTTATTGCCCAACTGTCCCTCAGGACAAAGGTCTGCAACAGGCTGGGCTGCATCTTCTTGCCCCACTGACCTAGGTAGCAGTGTGAATATCTGTCCTTGCCACCCTGCAGTGTTTCTTATTTCAGTGGCCAGAAATCTGCTGCATCACAGCAGCCGTCACCAAGGCTTACAGCCCAATCCAGCTACAGACTGCTGGCCAAAAGCATAGCCTTGGTCTCATTTTGGATACCAGACTAACACCATGCCCTTCTCACGTGTTGGCTCCCACACCACATCGTCAGCTGGGTCAAGAAAATGCCCTGGCTGAAAATTAAGTGCTCCCAAAAGTTGACTTTTGGGGGTCAGTCTGCTCCTGCCCAGGGTCCCTTCTCAGGCACTCAGCTACAGGCGTGGGGCTGCATCAAGACTGGGTCTCCCCACTTTTCTCTGCAAACAGCTTTTTGCTGATGGGTTCCTGTTGGTGGCGAAATTGTGAGCAGCACAGCTCTAGCCTTTGCTTCTTGTTGTTCATACATTTGCCAGGAGATTTGGAAGAGAACTCCCCGGTCTTATTGCTGTGATTCATTGAAATGGCTCCAATTTTGCAACACTTGGTACTAATGTGTGAGGACCCAGTTCCAACATGCCCCCTCAGACCACGAACTGTAAGAAAACAGCTTGTAAAACTAAAATTAAAAAAAAAAAAATCCCTTAAAATGTTTTTTCATTTAGAAAGTCAAAATGGGCTCACTTTAGTAGAGTGAAGCAACAATACTACCATTATAATTAAAACACTGTCACTGCTTATCGTTCATAAAGTGGATGTTAAATGCAAACTTACCTTCCAGAAAATTAAGAGCTATGGAGAGGGGCGGAGAAGGTTTCCATATCAAAGCAAAATTTCAAAGTTGACTATGGATCAAAAATTGCCTCCAATTTGATTAAGAACAACCAAGGTATTTCCGGTAATTAGCTTGGATAATTTTTTCCGTCTTGCTTGAGCTTCTCTTATGTTAAATATGATGGGTTAGCTGGTGTATTTAATATGAAGCATGTTAAAGATATTTTAATATAGAAAGAAAATTAAATGAAAATGGGATAAAGTCAAAACAATTTTATCTCATATCAAAACATTTTGTTTTGATACTGTTAAAATAAATCAAGAAAATAAGAATGAAATGTTTTGACTTTTTCTTGTTAAAAATATTTGTCAGAATTGACACACTCTTGCAAAACATTTGGATTTTGACAAACAGAACTCTTTTTTACAGAAGAATTGTTTCACTGAGCTCTAATTAAAAACTGGCTAACTCACAGATCTCAAAAAATAGTTGTCAGTGGTGAATTATTACTGTGCATGCGATACACGGTGAAAGGATCAGTTCGGCCCAGTACTATTTGATATTACCATCTGTGATCCTGAAATTAAAATAAAAACACTTTAGACAAATTTCAAGGCAATAAAGAGGTCTTCAGAGTGGTAGTGTGATGGCAACCACCCTGGAAGAGTGGCGACTCAAAACATCAAGCATTTCAAATCGGGAAAATCCAGACCTTGTCTCCATGAGCAAAGAAGCCGACTCTGCTGTCTGGTGCAACTCTGCCTTGGCAGGAAGGGACTGATGAGTTTTAATCAATAAATGGGCACACAGGAAATGAAAGCAGGGGAGAAACAAACAGGACACGGAGAGGGGACCAACAGTGGAATATGGTGCTCTGATATATCAGAAGCGTAAAACCGTAAGCATGGAAAAGTGCAATGCAGAAAGTATTTGTAAGCTGAGTTAGTGTGCTTCATCGGTTTGCCTGTCAGACTGAAAGGTGATGGGGGGGAAATGAGGTTAAAAGGTCACCTTATTTTGGTGGTGTTTTTTTTTTTTGAAGCAGAGAGTTATGAAAAGGAATTTAAGGCAGATGAATTCAGAGGGAAAATGAAGCAACTCTTTTTACTGGTGAGCCTGACTGACCATAGGACCACGTCACCTGTCAAAGCAGCAAACTCGCCATTTCGGGCTCTCTTTAAATCAAGATGGGGCGGTTTACTGAAGGCACAAGCTATTTTGCTTCAGCCTAGCAGCAGGGAGGACAATTTATTTTACCCGAGTGACAGAAAAGATCAGAGTAAATAGTCTATTAATATCCATTACATTTAAAATCCATGTAAATCTACACATTAATTATTTGCACGTGGTAGATAATCTGAAGATACCAGGAAATAGCGAGTAAATCTTAAATTATGTGGGAAATCACAAACTTATCATCAACATTGCCCAGAGCTGTGGAAGGTGGATGCTCAGATTTAAAATACTGTACTGAACCTAATTTCACAAAAGTGTTTCCAACTTCCAAAATTTTGGTACTAACTGCAACAAGACTGAGATTTTAACCTTCATTTTAGGGAAGGAAGAAGAGAGTTGACTGACAATCGTTGCCCTAACGGCAGGGAGACTCGCGCAGATGAAAAAGAGATACCTGCTTTCCTTCCCGATTCAAGCTTCGTTGGCACCTCCTACATTGCCCAGGATCTCAGGAAATTTTTAGTGAACAGCATGTAATTGCAAAAACATTCTGTCTCGGTGCACACCATTTTCTCAGGAAAAAAAAAATGTATTTGAAAAGCTCGATCAGTTTAATATCTATGTCTAATTCCTGTTTATGCTACAAAACTCATTGTGTTTTGTAATTTATATTTCTATTATGTTCTTCCCTTCTTGTGAAATGAGTATATTAACTTCTTCTGCCTTCATTTCTATTGTAAGGTCCTTGGGCAGAAGACTATCTCTTCCCTGTGTGTATATATTTACACACAAAGTAAAAAGCAAGAAAGCCTTGGGTGTCCAAGCTCATTTGTAGCATAATGTTTGCTCTTCTACTGCTCTATTTAAAAAATATAGTCAACAGTTAGGAGGTGCAACTCGGAGATATTATCTGCCATCCATTACTTAAATATTATATATTTAAATAAAATACTGAATTACTTTAAGGAATGGAAGTATTTTATGCCATGTGTTTCTTTGCAGACGAATATAATAGTAAGATAACATTTTGCAATTTCAGATCATTTCCCATGGCAAGGAAATTGCATTTGCCAGCCAGCTGGTTGTCTTTTTTTTTTTGCTCCATTTAATGTACACACGCTAGATACTCGTTAGGACCGACATTGTTCACAACTAAGTCTAATAACTGATACAATGATAGAAAATTGTGTATCAGCTTCTGGCATTTTCAGCTCTCAAAATCTAATCATGCTTTTCAATTTCAGAAATCTTTTTGTTTTGCTTTTAGAGTAGGATGGCTCTTAATTAATTTAATAACATGTTATTGTAATACACATTATACGAAACATATAATGCATAGTAATAAACTAGTGTATCACTAGTGTATCATAGTAATAGAACAGTGTATCACACAGAATAATATAGTCTATGGTATATTTCAGTAAGTTTAATAAGTTAACATATTTATAGGTATATGTTTACATCGTTCGTATGAATTTTGTGTTATATTTGTTATACAAAACCACACGTAAAGAAAGGGATTTGCTTGTTTTACTTGTGACAGTAGTAGCTGTTTGTATCTCTGACACAGCGGATTCCAGCCACTATTTATCAGCATCTAGGACAAATCTAGGATTTTGGGAATCTAAATACACAAAATAAGGCAGGAAAACATAAACAGAGAAAACAAGATCGACCCAAACCAGGTTAGTTAACAAGTTAGTAGCAGAGCAAGGTATTAAACTGAAATCAGTTGTTCAGACAGACAGACTCCTGCTAGTGAACCCAGCTATTAACACGTAATTTGTTCATAGCCCAAAGGAAGATCTGGAGCAGTGGTAGTTCTCTATTTGGTCCAGCATGATGAAACATAACAGCAATAACATTACTCAGTAGCAAAGTTTAAAATACCACTTTTTTTTTGCCACTCAGAGTAACTCTCCACCTGCAACACCCTAACACAAGCATGTACTTCCCAAGCGAAGCAGCCACAAATTACGATACTGAATGACACAACTTACAAAACCTTGGCACAAAGACGTGATCTCAGCAGCCCGTATCTCACCAATTCATTGGTGGAATTTATATATTATTTCCTACAAGCTGAATTGCTCAGCAATGTCCCCCTGCTGGTTTCGTCCAGCCTCCCTTTCCATGGATGAGATTATACAAAGCGGTAATACTTACAGCTCTCTCCCTGCACATCCCCCACTCCACCCACCCCACAGGTATTAACCAACAACTTATTAAAATATGCCTTTCTGATTCACAACACACAAAGGCAAGTGCAGCAGGTTTTGCTAATCTTAGCCATAGAAAATAGGCTAGGAGCTACCCTGCACCTCAAGCCAAAACCAGGTAAACATTAAGAGAAACCCTCTTAACCCAAATATTCTTCTTTTATTTGAGGTGACTTCTGCATAATCAGCTGGGCTAGGAAAAGGTTGGATACAGATCTTCAAACTCATATTATAGCACAACACAAAGAGCAGCAGTTAAGCTTTATTCAGAATAGTTCTGGGACTAAATGTGCACTCACACTGAAGAATTATACATTTCTGGTTTTCCCTCTCAAATTTCTTGGCTTATAGAACGCTAAGTAATTGGAATGAACCCTGCATCTAATGGGTGAACATACTTCCAGAACACGAAGCTCAGAACTCGCAAGTAGACCTGGTTTTGGGACACTGTAGCAAGCTGTCCTGAACACTGCTGGCTCTCCACTTCGACGTTCAAACATAAACATCCAAAACCATTACTGCTTTTGATAATACATGCCAGAGAAACAATGAAGTAAACTGTGACATCCTCAAAAGAAGGTCTCAATTTTTTTTACCTCGGCTGCAAATTAATTATTTGCAGCAAACCTCATGTATTATTTATCACCTCTTGCCACTCGATTCATTATCTTTTCATCTTGGGTGCTCCCTTCATTTCATGTCGCCATTTTTCAGTCCTCCACCATCGCGTATCAGTACACCTTTCCATTAATCACTCTTTTTCCCATTTTTTTCCCCCGTAATCCTTCCCTTATCTTTCTCCACCACGGTGCTACCTCCTCCTTCTCTCATCTGAGGGGCACAGTCTTCTTTCTGATCCCTGCAAACGAAGATCTCTTCTTTTACTCTTCTGCCTATACACCACTACCTTAGCCAGCTCCTCCATTTCAACCACAAACATTAGTACTCACATAGGTTAGGGTAAAACGTTTTCTTGGTCTCGTGCATAAAATACAGAAAAATCATTGTTGTGCAATGATTTAATAAATTTTGTTCGTTTTAACCTACTTCTGAAATCTTGGTACTAATTAGCATCTGCTGTGAGAGACTGCACTATGTGGGCCAGAGTTATGGGTAGTCATGCGTCTCTAATATGCACAGTAGGGAAAAGCTTTTGTTTTTTGTAAGGTTCTGCCAGACTGACACCTGCATGACAACTTAATTCACTCACCTCTGCAAGTTAGTCAGCTCCGCTTCATATAGAGGGAGTACAAAAAAGCTGCAAGAGAGTTTAGTGCAGATAAAACACCACCACTGACTAGTTACGGAATTGCCAAATCTGGACAAGCGTGGTGGGACGGCCAGGAACCCAGCGCTCCTTCTCTAGCTTTTAGACACATCCAGTTGCACAATCCAGAGGAATAAAGACTAACTAGTAGATGACTAGTGATCAGTTTTTCCAAGCCTGAAAATAAGTTTTACCTTAAAAGCTTAACTGAATTTTTTAATGAGAGCCAGAGGAAGCCCCGTGAGTCCATTTCAAGAGGCCAGATCAACAACAGCTTGGAGCGACTCAAGTTTGATAGGTGAGATCCATTTCAGTCCCTACTAGCTCTTGCAGTGTTACCACAGCCCAGAGAAAAGCGAGGCAGCAGCTGCTCACAAGTTGAAACTTCAGACCAACTTTCAGAGAGCATCTTTAATATTTAAAAGGTCAAATAAATGAGGGGGTTTTTGTCTCGCTCCCTCCACGGTCTTTTCTTGTTGTTACTTTACTGATAAAATCTGGGGAAAATATGCTGCTGTTTTTATAGTGCAACACAACTGGCAAACTCCCACTTTAGAGAAATGTAGGTTGTCCCACACATGACTAACGATTAATGATGCTCATTAAAAAATAAAGTTCTGATGAAATTCATTAATGCTTGGCTTGATTCTTGCTAACAGTTACGCAACATTAAGAGCAAGGCAATTACAGATCTTGGCTTCAACTCATTGAGAGATAAAAGAATACCCTTTTTCCTGTTTAACTCAATGTATGACATGCTGCAGTACAAAAATAAGCTGTCTTGAAAAACCTTCTTCAACAATGAGGCACAGTCTGCAGCTCCATTGCCACCTGGGGGTAAGCACTGGAGTATGTCGTCCCGCTCTGTTTCCCAGGGCACAGAGATATAAAGGTGTCCACACAAATGATCTACAACGAAGAGCCATGCTTCTGACCCGCCCCAGTCAGTCACAAAGTCATTTGAAGCAGACACCACCTTTGGCTTCTCGAGCAACTGCTGTCATTGGAACAATTTTACACATTGCTCCTTTCCGACTCCTAAAAATTTCAAAACCAGATGAGCAGCTTTATTCTAAATAGCACAGCATGAGACCATGAACTGCAGGATGAATTGTATGGAATATTAACAGGGAACGGGAAGGAAACAAGTCACGGTTAGCAGCTTAAGCCTGGAGTCTCAAGGAAGGCTTCCAAAAGAGTGTGCAACAAGAGGTAGGTTCTCACTCCTGTCTCAAAGCCAAATCTTGGAGAAAGAAATGTTTTTGCTGCTACGTACCAGCAATCAAAGCACGCTGTGGGGCTTCCTCTACCTGTTCAGTAGCAAGTGCCAACTCTGAAAGGCAGCTGTTGGCAGTGCACACCCACGGACGCATGTAAGACAGATTCCATTGCACTCACGCAGCTTGACTCCACAGAACTAACAGAAGTAAAGACTTCTACTTAATATATCTATTAACCTATAAACATCTCATACAACGTAAACCAGCTTTCTATTGATAGAGGTTAAATGTGTGATTTTGAATTCACACAGGGAAACTCTTGGCAACGCACACATTATACAGTTGGCCTTTAAATACATTACACATTGGAGTCCACCACACACACCATTGTCTTCCCTCCTATTTTACACCTGTAGTAGGCTAGTTATCTTGAGGAAAAAAATCTATTCAGGACCTTATCTTCTGGGGGGGCCACAGAAAAAAAACCTCTTCATTGCTTCCCACAGACAACTTCTAGCTCAGTAAGAGCTTGCTCTGCATTTTCTGGCCAAGTTGTGAATTAAGGATTTTTACCTGGCAAAGGGAAGAGTCCATGTAACAATGGATTAGTTCATCGGCACAGGAGATGTTTTCACTGCGGTTACAACAGTGAATAAAGACTAGCCACAACGCAGCCCTGTGGAAAGTTTTGAGGGGTTGGGCAGTGGGTGCCAGAGAAACACCATCTCTTGGCTCTAAGCAGCAATTCCGTAGGGACAAGTAACCCTAGACATCCAGTCATAGTCTCAGTCTAGTCTCTCATTACATTGAAAACACCATGTTTCAACACGCCCATTCTGCAGTAGTACTTCAGCAGCAAAATGCCCCATGGAATTAATCCACGTGTTCAGGTCAGAGCTATCAATGCTTAGAGTCTGGGAAACTCAGGCTGCCTAAGCTGTGTGTACAGAGCATTACTCTTATCATTACACTTCCGGAAAACAATTAAGAGGTAAAAGGTAGAGGCCTTGCAAATTAAGGAATTCTTATATACAAAAATCTACTTAAGCAGACACGTGGGGCTCATCTCCTACAATGCTGGGTTAATGCATTTAAGAGTCTAAAATCTACTCTACTTTTGTTCTCAGCAGAACATTTTAAGGTTGTGCTTTATCTGCTTGTTCTATCTGTCCCTTACTACACGTACACAGACTCTGACAGCACCTTAATCAAGCCCACTATGAACAAGACCAAAATTTTGTTTTGACATATGTGCATGCAGGAAGTGCCTATTTTCAGTGACAAGAACAGCAGGCACACAACGGAGCGTCGACTTTGGCCCGACAAATTTTTTCCTCAATAAATTCATCGTGGACAACTGCCAGGGTAACTCAAGCCCAAGTGAAATCTGTATCTTGGTGAAATCATTCTCTTCAGGACGCACAATTAAGATGGAGGGAGCAGAGTTTTGTTGATGTACATTAAAACATCCCAATTAACACCCAAGGAAGTATCTAATGTTGTGCCACTAGCACTGGATGCGGACTTCCTTCAGCATCATGGATCAGCCTGTGAAATCAGTCCTTCATAGTTATTAACACTGCACAGTAAGGGCTTAAACTTCAGAGCAGTCCAAACTTTGCAAGTTCTCCTCCATTTCCTCAATGGTAGTGATCCCTCCTGACAGCCACGTGCTATCTAATTCCTGGCTCTCAGATGTGAAATGTTAGTGATCAATGACCAAGCCTACTGATATGTAAAACTGTTAAATGAGTTGGCTTTGTGCAAATCAAGAACTGGCCTGAAGTAGCTGGGTTGTTAATCCCAGACACAGGTATGCGTTTGAAAAGAAGTCAAAAAAGCCTTTAAGAACTCTTACGTATTCCACATCGGGTGCCTTCAAACTGGGGGAAAGCAAAATCATCACAATATGTTAACAGTGCAGTTAGAAACAAACTTTATTGTTGCAGTTTGAAAGTATTTACACAATATAAATCTCTTTGAAAGGTACTTTACTTCATTTCATCAGTGGTAGAAGGCCTTATAATAGCTTCAGTAACATTTAGTTCAAAAGAAATACGATTCACTCCAATGAATAAATGATGCATCTAGACTCCACAACATACAAGGGTCATAAGGACTTTGGAGGGGTGACAGTGCTGGGAGATAACGAAGGCTTAGTTTTAAGTGGAACTTATTTTATTCACAGG
Organism: Buceros rhinoceros silvestris; assembly: GCF_000710305.1. Classification (NCBI taxonomy): domain Eukaryota; kingdom Metazoa; phylum Chordata; class Aves; order Bucerotiformes; family Bucerotidae; genus Buceros; species Buceros rhinoceros. The sequence continues at coordinate 30,025 of NW_010399255.1, read as the reverse complement.
ACACAGAACAACTTGTGCTTAAAAGAACACTGGAAAATAGGCAGTAACAAAAAATGATACAAAATGGAATATATCCCTACCACGCTATGGCCTTGTTTCTGCAAGTATTTAAAGAGTTTTAGATTGAGAGGATTGAGACAGAACTAATAAATCTAACTTTAAGATTGGATACATTCTCAGTGCTGAGACTATTCAAAGCACTTGTGTACAAAGCAGCATTATTAACTACCACAGACTTTATCTGAGATACAAAAATGTTAAAAGGAACATTTCCACCAATAAAAAAAAATTCACACACTGAAGACTTGACACCTACCATTTTTTGATTACACTTAAGAATTACTACTACCAAAGGCTTAGAAACATACACTTTTTTCCAGTTCACGCTGCATTTTATGGCATTGTATACATTTTTCATGCTTCTCTTCCATGGTCTCTTTCATCTAGTGCTTTGCTTGGATCTCTATGTGGGGAAAAAAACCACTTAACAAAAACCACGCAGCTGTAATATCACAAAATAAGCTGGTGCAGTACCTGAAGTTATGTCAACATTTCTTTTCAAAGTTTTAGATTTCAAGTAACTTGTTTATTTTCTAAATTTCATACAACTCTCTCTTCCATGGTCTCTTTCATCTAGTGCTTTGCTTGGATCTCTATGTGGGGAAAAAAACCACTTAACAAAAACCACGCAGCTGTAATATCACAAAATAAGCTGGTGCAGTACCTGAAGTTATGTCAACATTTCTTTTCAAAGTTTATTAGATTTCAAGTAACTTAATTTGTTTTCTAAATTTCACACAACTTTTAATTTCCACCAAGTTCCGCTGTGTCATCTCTCTAAACACCAAATGTATTTGGGGAGTCCATGAATTAAGTTCCACACCACAGGGAACCTGAAACAGCAGCTCAACAACTTCAGAAGGCTACAGAAACAGCTAATGTAAAATCCTGAACCAAAACTTCGGTAATCTGAAGTCTGACAACCAGCTTTAAGATCATAGCGGGCTTCACATGGCCATTCCAGTCAGTTTTTTGTCACTTCTCAGTAATAATAAACCCTTTCAATGAAGAATGTGGTGCAGAACACCACCTGTACTATTAAATACAGAAAAGCTCAACAAATGAGTTGCAAATTAATCAACTGCATAGGGCTAGTTTTTTAAGTAATGTTTTGGAATGTTTCGGAATGTTTCTTCCCTCTTCCCCCAGGTTGACTGGCTTCCTCATCAAAGGAACTTGATCTCTACATATCAGATATCAACTGGAAAAGTCACTTTAAAATAAAAGCAATGCCTTTTCCAGTGCCTCACCAAATCACTTAGATGGAGCACCTCCACACAACCGGCATGTGAAAATGTTCCATACATTTTCCTTTCCACTCCAGAGGTCTATAAGCCACAAAATTCAGTTTGTTCTTACATGTCCCACCTCGATTTTTTGTTGTTTCTCAATGCTGAGAGACCCTACCTTAAAAGTTGTGTGGTTGGCTAACAGAACACCTACCTTGTATAGGACCAAAGGTTTTTCTTGTCTTTCACAGCTAATGGAAACGAGCAGCTTGCAGCCCACAGAAAAGGGGAGACTAACCAGCTGCAAAACTATGCAACATCAGCTTTCCCGCACCTAAACGTTTGATCAAATGCTTTCTGTTCAACTACTACAACAATTACAACCTGCCTGGTGGAAGAGACGGTAGAAGACAGTAGTTAATTCCAGTAGTTTTATAATCTAGCACAACTCAGAAGGCATCCAAGAACACAGTAAACAATACCGTAACACTAAAACCAATGAAACAGAGACCTCAAATGCAGACAGGTAAGATGTGGTCAACCTTCTCTACAAACTACACAAAGGACTACCCCAAGCACGAAATTATATTCCACTGTTACAGAACAAAGCTCATTTGACCAGAAAGTTACCCAAATTTAAGATTTCCTCCAGTAGGAGTTACAAAATAGTATTTTGTAAGCTTTTGGTACCTACCAAAGTCTCTAAATCTCAACTTCGTTTTGAAACAAATTTTACCTTTTACAATTTGCTCTTCCCTAAACCATGCAAGTAAAACAAGCACATCCAATATCCTGCTAGATCAAAAGCTTAAGCTTGACTTTCCATGTGAATGAATTCCTTTTGCTTACTTACCGAGCCCATCCCTCCTCTTGACTAACATGTCTTTGATAAACTCACTTTCTAGGACCCTCGTAACTTAAAGCATCAACACGGATAAGCATGCACACCTTTCATCCGGTGCAGGTAGAGCTGACAGGATGTACAAACTGTATCGAGATCTATTTGTCAGATGGACAATGAGATTTGCTCACCAGTACTTTCCAGAGCTTTTAAACACAGCTGTGACAGGAATAAACTAACGGCTTGAAGGACACTATGGACTTCAAAACAGACAGTGAAAGGCAACTGTAATAAGTATCATCAGGCGTTTAGGGAAAACTATGCCTCATTATGTGTATGTTTCCAAGATTAAAGGCCTCTTCAGAAAGGGACTTCCTACACAAAAGAATTCTAATGACAAGTCATGTATGGCCAAACCAGAACAGATTTGGTCAGAAAGGAAACAGTGACGATTACGTATGGAAAGGAAGCTTTTACATTTGTTTCCCCTAATGAAGTAGGGTTGTGGGCACAGGGAGAAGGGGGAGAGAATGGCACACAGGGAAAAAATTTCTCAGGTAAATTTCAAAGAGGCTAGAGGGGCTACTCAATACTTCTAGTGCTGAGGAAAATGACTGATAGAACTACTTTAATGATTTGGACATTTATTATAAGCATTTACAAGTTAGCAACTAATCCTATCATAAGGCTATATCCACCAAAAACACGTTGTGGGACTTCCATCACAACTAACTCAACTGCTCACCATGGGAGTGCACACTTCAAGAGTACTTCAGTTCAACTTACGTTTAGAAGTCACCGGCGTTCAAGAAGGTAGAGGAAATTTTTGGAAGCTTAAGTAAACCATTTTAACAGCTTTCCCTATGCCACAAGTGTCTCTGACACAGTCTGCCCTATTATTAGAATATACTTTCTCTTCATCTTGGTACTGTGTAAGTTTCCTTTATTCCCAGAATCATTCCCAAGAGCAAGATGTCAAAAAAGCTAATGGGGGTGGGGGGGGGCACATAACTGGCTATAAATCGATACCTTAACATAAAAGTATTATGCTCCGTTACAAGCAAATTTAACAGAAGAAGGCCGCACATGGAGTTAGATTTCTTCTTTACATCAGAATTTCTACAAAATACGAAAGAATACATTGCAATACACATGTCCATAAATGCAAGATACAGTACAATTCACACTAATTTACAAATGGCTATTTACACTGTTGTATATACATAAACAGTCAGATCTGGTTAATGCAAATTTGCTAAGTCCTTTTAAAAATGCAAATCAAAAGGCGCAAATGAATAAATTTAAAATTATTTGACAAGAGACTAGTTATTGTTCAGAAATCTTTAACACTTAGGTGATCTGAGAAATTATACATGGATTAGCCAGATCTGACTGCAGAAATGAGAAGAAAAAAATTCACACTATTCTGCTTTACAAAAGCAACCAGGCCACTACGGTCTATTGACTTGATGCTATTTATGCAAGAATGCCGTTACTAATAATCCTCCTCATATTTACAATATAGTTTTAACTACAGCAAGAATTATTAATTCTGGCATTCATGCCCTTAGCTTAACATAAAGGCAACAGAGTATTTTCTTGGCAAGTCACAGTCAGAACTACTACAGGATGTTTCTAGAGCTCGGTCATTTTTTGTCCTCCTTGAAATATCTTAACATTGCTATTAAAGAGACTCACATAAATTAACTGAAACAAGTACATGTTTTCTAGGTCGGTGCTCTAGTACCTAACTTACATTCAGAATGCCCTGTATTCACAGTTTCAAGATACCTTGTAATCTGCAGTGCTATTGTAAACTACTGCTTCAAATTTAACACTTCTGTAGATATTCCTCAGCAAGTGAGAATATCCAAGTGCTACTGGCTCAAATGGATGTGGAACAAGGCTCACGGTAAATGGCATTTCATTTTGGAAAATGTTTTGCAGTATTTCCTCAAAATTTATCAGAAATTGTTTTAATCTGTACTTGTCTGAAAAGAAAGCCGATTCAAAGCAGCATTTGTGTGAATAAAATGAATTTCAATGTGGAAAATAAAAGCATCTACCTGTACTAAACTCAACCACTGTAACCTGTGATAATCCTTGTGCTTCTTCGAAAAAGCTTGCAGTATTTACTATCTGCTTCAAAGTGCTTTTACAGGATTCAGTGGAATGTCATTCCACAAGAAGAGATTGAGCTGCACTCATGAAGAGCTTTGGTTCTGCAGAAGCAAGCTTCCACTCCTACAGTTATTGCTACTTGAGCTATACAAATAAAAATAGGACTTAAAAAAAGAGTACTGGTACCTGAAAATGGAAAGTATTTTGTCAGCTATTGGGAAAGTCAGGATCTGTCAAGTGCTGGATTTCCCAAGACCAAGTGAACTTCACAGCCTTTTTCAAATGCTTCTCAAATACAAAGCAGCGCTGCCAGAAATAAAGCCACCACTTGAAGAAAATAGTACTGAAACTTCAAAAACCAGTATCAATCTTACTACCAGGCAGATCTTGCTGAACTCAAAGGGACTACCGATACAGAAGGTATTCAACACATATCAATAATGTCAACAGGGAGAAAGTACAGAAAATTCAAGTCTTCAGCGCTTTCATGAGCTCTAGCAACACCCTTAGTAACCGCTAAAAGGAAAATATGTCTATTTTAGCTATCTGTTTCTATTTAACTAGCAAGAAAACTTGTCCAGTATAGTAGCATCCAGCTAACAAATGCTAATGAAAATGGTTACCTAATTTCAAGTTAGAAAAAAATCCCAGTCCTCCCATTTGTATTAGGATTTTTAAGATTTTGACTGAAGAAAATTTTTTAAAAAATTTGAAACATTTGAGATTAATATAAACAAGTTCAGAGGAAAAATAATCCCAAACCTTGCTTTTGCAAAATAACAGAATGCCACTCTAAATGGTCCTTCACGGTGAAAATTTTTCACTCACATCAACTTTTTGTCCTGAATCAATCCAAGCTTTTGCAAAGCAGGTATGTATATATACGTGCACATATGTTTACACATACACACACACACCAGTGTGCCATAAAGCAATTCTGAATAAATATCTTTGCTGGAGTCTGTACAACAGACACCACATAATATTTACTCTTCAGTAAGTTTGTGTTTGCACATGTATATGCACACACACAGACTTTGTACACGTGGGCACTTATGTGACCAAAGTGCAAAGTTTTTCAGCGTATAATCAGAGTTGAGTACATGCTTGCCCAAATCCACAATGCACTGGGTGGGTTTTATTTTCCCTGTTGTGGGTTTCTTCCCCTCCCACTACACCACCACCACCTTTCAGATTTAAAGCCTCTTTTCCACACAAACTTATACATTGTTTAAAGTAAACATTTCCTTTTCAATTCACATTTTGTAATGCAGACCATTCCTGGTATAATAGCTTTAAGAAATAAGAAAATGTTTGTGATGATCAAAGCCCCATTGTTCAAGTCATATACTTTTCCATACTATCCTTCAAACTGGAGATGTTGAAAAGTAATTTGCTGTCACAGAAAACAAACCAAAAAAACCCCAGACATACCAGAATCTGCAACTACAGGACCAAGCATTTAAGACTAGAATCCAAGGTTAGAAGACGACAAAGCAGAAAGATGTCAACAATAGACAAACTGTAAACCTAAGTGTCTTGCTCCCCAGTGCAACAGGATCTCTGTTCACTAATCGTCAGACCCATAGTCCATTCTGCTAGATACTGCTGAAGCACATCAAATAGACACCAGAATAGTGTTCAGATTTAGAATCAAGTTTCAAAAAGGAATACAGATTTGGAGTAGTGGTCTTTTGCTCTAACAGTATACTTAATAAACAAGCAGCTTTCCAAAAGAAGTTAGATATGGTACATTGACCAAACACAAAGATGGTACATATCCTCAAACAGTCTGATGTCCACAAAACTTCCACATTTCTACAGTTTAACACAGCAAGAAGGAAAAATCAAAACATTATTTATCAGTTCAGCAAGCTGGTTGACTCTTATACAAAAGAAAAGTATCATCACATGGAAAGCTACCTTTTTCTTTTTTAAAAAGAAGGGAAATAGAAGATTATCCTAACCTTTCTCCCTAGTTACACACACTGGTGATCTCACAAGTCTATTTCCACTCATCTTGCTTGTATACATCTAAAATGTTAATATTCTCTGACAATGTTTTCTTTAATATAAGTTAATGCAACTTCAATACAATAAATTGTTAAACAAATCCTTTGGAACAACTTCACTGTCTGCACCCAACTTTCACAAAAACTCATGAATGCAGCAATGGAATCATGTTAAACTTATAATAAATAATTCACATACAACATATGTTAAATTACAAAGAAGAATTAAATTGCCATTTCTACAACTTTATAGATTTAGCAAGTTTTTATCCGTTTTCTATCAACCAGTACGTATGCTCTTCATATTAAATTTAACATTGAAGGACTGTTTAGAGGCATTATTTATAAAGCAAGAACCACCAAGTGAGCATTACTGAACTTATTTCAAATGTTTAGCTTTTTTCCAGGATCTGTTTTCAGAAAAGATTCAGGGGTCATCTATCCACTTGGTAAGTATCTTCCTCTTCTTTACTCAGGAATAGTCAACATCATGACCTCCAGCTTCATTTTGAAATACTGGTTAAACCGAACAATTGCATACCTATTCAAAGGAGTAGAGAGAGATTTGAAGTTAAGAGCAGGTAACTCCTTACAGGAAAACCGCCATGCTACATAGGACTAGGCAAAAGTCCACCTACCACAGTACCCCGTTTCCAACACCGACCCTTAGCAGATGCCAAACAAATTAAGAACAGATCAGCCATATTATCCATAGTACTTCCTCACCACTACCACCTCCCAGCTTGCTACAAGCTGTTTGCAAAATAGCTGCTTCTCTGGAATTATCAAAGCCAGTGTTTTCATGCTAATAGTTCTTAACAGACTGTCCAACAACTGACAACTGCAATCCAGAGAAAACCAGTCTTGATCATTGCAAGAACAACGTTCTATTCAAAACTGTCAAGTTTTTGGGTTCTACTCCCTGTGCTTTAACTTGGCTTTTGTGCCATCTAGTGGTTATTAACGAGTAGTTCTACTTGAGAATAATTAGTAACAAGAAGTTCACATTTGTCTCATTTACAAAATGACACAGCTAAACCCAGGAAACTAATTTAGCCAGTGCAAAAAATTCTGAAGTAGGATCTTTTACCAATCAAACTGATGTAATTTTATCATCTTGCCCAGTCCCCAACAGAGACATAAAAACCTGTGCTTGTCACCAGGAGAGACCATTAAAAAAAAGCCAAAGACACAACCAACATCTACCTGAAACAGAAGACCATAGGCCAGTGTCTCAGGAAATAGAACTTAACATTAATTGGCATTAAAAAAAGATTAGGAATTTTCAAGATCTACATTCCATGTAGCAAGTAGCTAAACAAGTTCCTTTTATGAGCCTTGTTTCTTGTTGTTGCAGTTAGAAACATAGGTCTTGCATCTGGCTGATAGTACACAACACTGAACCAACTTGGTTTTGATGCCTTTCTCTCCAACAGAAAACACTCAATGCCCCAAAACATTTACTCCTCTAAAGTTATGTTCCTTGACTTGTTGTATCATGTGTTTTAGCACGGGGCACATCCTAATTTAGAGAACTGCCAGCAACAGAAAGCAGAGACAGACAGCTTTTACTGTCTCATTTTCTCTTAATTATTACAGTCTGATCACAGAGCTCAGATCTGTTGCTCAGACCTCGTAGTTTCTGATAGCTGGGTTGTAGGACTAGATGGCCTCACAGGTCCCTTCCAGCATCAAGTATTCCACGATTATACGGCAGTAAGCACGCTTACCCTAGAAAATCGAAGTCAATGGTGGAATATTTGGCTTGAATTAGAGCCCACAAACCCCAAAAGAAGTGGGAAGCCTGAAAAAAAAATTTTTAAAGATTAACATTATTTAAATCTAACATGTAAACATATTCTCACATTGAGACAAGAAGTTGCCTACAAGAAAACTTTCAAAACCCAATCTTTGTGAAGGTATTTTGATATCTCCTTTATCAAAGATATTGAAAAGCAAGCATTACGCAATTACTGTCAATTGGAGGAGTAAGTACATTGGCCTCCTGACTCTCCATACGTTGTTCAAGAAAAATGTTATATTTATGAAAAAGGTCACCTATTAAGTAGACTATCGTACAACTATATACACCACATTAAGAAAAATGCACAGAAATACAGGTATCTCATTTCTACTGCTGCCAATTAAATATGTATTATTCTACATGTAATCAACTCTAGTGCAAGTACAACATTCCGTTTGAATCTTTGATTACAGCCCTCGGACCATTATAGCTACAACTCACATTCACTGCTAACTTGGACAAAGAGGTATGATCTGGAAGACCGTGTAAGAGAACCTCTAACTCAGCAGGACAAATTTGTCATCAGTTCCAAACTTACTTCCGTTGTGAGTTTGGATAACTAGTCCGGAGGCCTGTATGCAGTTTCAGATTGAGGCTATGGATTACATTAATAATATGATTGTTAGTATACATCAAATGAACAAATACATTACATGGCCATGACCGTGATGGTCTCCTTGTGGAAGACACTTCTAGACCACCCAGGTTACAAGTGATATACTTGTAACTTCTGTTCAAAATAACTGCTTATGGTAATTAAACAGCTTCCTGAAGCTTGCTCTTTATCACGTGTAGAAGGCACATGGATACACACATGCCCAAAACCAGCTTAAAATGGCAACTACTGTATGTAAATGTGACTCATTCAGGCAAAGTTATCTAAACTAGAAGTACAAGATAGTGAGCAGTTTGGCATTTTACACCAGCATCCATTAACTTCAGTTTGTTTTTTTGTCTTAGCAAAGCATCCCACAATAACTGACACAGGAGCGTTCAGGGGTAGTCGTGCATGTGTGGTCTATAGGCAGGTCTTGAGCTGTTCTCTAAACAGAACTCTATCCTCTTAAACATTAGTACAGCCATAGTTTAAAACTGACAAAATAATGCTACGTATTTTAAAACAGACCACCAACCTACTAAATTGCAGACCTAACTATCCTAAATGAATGGACAGCTGAATTTAACAGTAACAGCTGATAACAGAGATTTTAGAACAGCAAGAGTGAACAAGCTCGTATTTTTAGGGGCTTGTTTAATAATCATCTTCCTAGAACATGAACTCTATTTCCTCACTGCACGCATTAGCTTTTGCCTGAAAACTGAAGGTATAACAGCAACAGAAGTGTGCTTGGATTAGTCAGGAAGAGGACTGAAATAAGGCCAAACTGGCTTCCTAGCCTAGTCCTCCACGCCTTTAGCATGTTCTTCATCAGAAAGCAAAATAAAGTTATCTAGCTACTGGGCAAACACACTTTTGCTGTAACATTGCCCGTCGCCTCCTCAAGGAAAAACAAGATCAGGGCTAGTCAGAAAACGTTTAAGAAAGTTATGTGAAACTAAAGTATCTTCAGAAATCACACAGAGATAAAGCTTGGGGAGGAAAGAAAAACACGTCTTCAAACTATTTCTAACAGTATAAGGGGGACATTCATAGACTCACAGTCACATCTGACTTATTTCATCTCCATGCATTACGCTTGACATGTGGTTTTTTTTTTTTTTTACCCCTGAAGGGCAAGGTACTAAAGCCAGATCAAAATTTAACAGCTGCATCCTTCCAGCGTGAAAGAACAAGGGAGTTTTATATCCAGCTGTCTGCAAAAGACTGACAGATAGGAGACAGCTTATAATGCACCAGATACAGGAGAAGGGAGCAGACTCACGCAGCCAGCCCTCACACCCCACAGAAAGGCAGAACTTCCAGGGAACCACAAGAGACTACATGTGCACCTTACAGTTAAAGGCATTAAGATGACCAAAATCAAATCTCAAAGCAACTCCCTGCTTGCCGAGACACCGCAGGCAAGGAAAGAGTTACAGGTCTTTTAGTACTACCTCATCTGTAAAAAAAAAAAAATTAAAAGAATTGAAGTATCCTACTTCAGAAGATTTGTATGTCTTTATGAAGCACTACCTTGCTCTTTTGTTTTCTTACCATTACAAGTTCACGCAAACTCACTGTAAGTACTAGACAAACTTGCCAGACCAATAAACAGCCAATACAAATACTTGCTAAAAGCTCATCTCTTTGTTTTCTGAATACTCACTGCCTCTTTCACTAGGAATATTCTATAGCAAGTTTTTAATGCACAGCATAGCAGAAAGTTTTCATGGAACAGACTAAGGAAGTCTTTCTTTACATGCCACAGCACTCAAAGGAAGAAACTGGCAATTGCATCCGTCCAGAGTAGCAGGCTTCTCTATAGCACTTCATATTCTAATCAAGTGTTTGTTATTTACCAGTGCAAACTGATTGACTTGGACATATAGAACTTCAACTTCTTTTTCACTGACTTCTGTGCCAAATCCTTTATATTCTTTGTAGGCCTCAAGGTAAGATCTCAGCCATTGTTCCTGCAATTTTCTGTTAGGATAAAGGCTGTAGTCTACTTCATTTACTCCTAGAAAAACAAAAATACACTTATCAGAACCTTAGAGTATCTAAAATGACTATTAGAATCACACTACTAGACTAGTTCCCCCTCCCCATCTCCAATACCCATGCACAAATTGACGTGGACAGACATCGGCATTTTTACTTTGACTTGACTTTCAGTTACATGCCGGAAAGAATTTCGACACAAACTGGAACGTTCAACATCACAGCAAGGTTTGTGCTGCACGTGTTCTCAGCCACGTACATATTCTACTTGCATTTTGAGATTCAGCAAGTTTGAGCGAAGGCTCAAGAAAGTATTTGCATTATGAAACAAAAGCCATCCCAAGTATATTGAATATTACACATTTCGTACAAAAAGGGACTTCTATACAACAGTAACCAAAGTCGAATCCAGACGCACATGCATTGTCACCAACTAAGCTCATATTTGAGAAAAAGTTTAGAAGTCTACCCCTCTCCTCCACAGGGCATGGTAGAATTAGAAGTCTGATCTCTGCAACAACTCTTTTTGTCCTGTTTTTTAAATCCTGTACTGGAGATGCTTAGTCACAGACCATACAGAGTCCACCAGGAGTCTCAAACCTGGATCAAAGTTCACTCACACTAGCTATCGTTCCCAGCACTTGGGAACTCAAAGTATTATTTCAACAGTGCAATCTCCTAGCACCTAAACTCTTCCCTGAGTCAGATTCACTTAAATTAGCTTAAAAAACCAAACCAAAACAACAGATTTTTACTGGATGGTTAGAGAACAGCAGAGGTGAAGCAAAACTATTCTTCATAGGCAAAAAAGTATTTGTGTTTAGTCTTCTTACTGTACTTAGCTCCTTAAAGATGTAGTTAGACTCTGAAAAGTCCCAGATGAAAAATTAAAACTCTTAAAATATCTTTTGTAAAGAATTTAACTTACTCTCCAAATACTTAACCAAGTATACACTTTAAGTTATCTAGACAGGTTCAATTTGTGAAGTAATTGGTAGATTAAGGCTCCTAATTTTACTCTGCTACACTTTCCATTTGTACTAATCATTGCAAAGGTTTTTTTCCCCTTGCTTCATCTTTTGAAATAACACAGCATACACTCAAGGTATGGAATGGGCTTTCACTGAAAAAATTTCAATTAATTCATAAATCTACCAACACTTTATTGCTAAAATCCCATCTTTTTTCCTACCATACAGTTTTCATCTTTACTTACCATTTCTGGGTATCTCAAGGGCAAGTACTCAGCATACACACTCAAAGCCACCAAAAAACCATATAAGCCTATCATTCAGAACTGTGGAACCACAGAGCGTATTCTCAACATGTACCTATGCTGTAAAAGATACATCCACAGCACTTCATTACAGCCCGCTGTCTATGATGTGTCATTTCACAGAAGGCTCCTGTGAAAGCTGCAAGTTCTGTATTTATCTAATATTACAAAACTCAGGACATGATGTTCCCATTTCTGGGTTAGCAAAGCTACAAAGGAAGGGCATAACTAGCCTGCAAGAGGAGACATCAACGTATTTTACTACCATCAGATGAACAGCTATATATGTGTATCTATATACACAAAGAGAACACGCAAGAATGAGCAGATTTTCTATATGAAATCAATTTAACTTTACCTCTGAAATCCTCATTTTTACCTGCAAATTCATTGAAGTGATTTCCAATGTCATAAGCCAGGTAGTTGTATCCAGAGTACTCATAGTCTATGAACTGCACATCACCTATGTGAGACACAACAGCAACAACATAAGAGTCCATATCAAACAAAGCACAGCCCTAATCCTTTGGTGTCCTTTGAAGTTTTGGGAGAAAACAAAACCATACACCCAGAACGTGTGCCCAGTGGGGTGCACTCAGACATTCCAGGGTAAGACTGTGATTTATAGATGATATTCCCTTCAATATTCAAGAAAGCTCTTAAATAATTACTTAGAGCTTACAATTCTCTGTTCTTAAGCTGTGAATAGCAGAATTGCAATTTTAACTTCTACCACATGAGGGCATCCCTTACCTGCAACATAACAAATACAACAGAGGATCCTTTAATTAACCTTTATGTAGAATATCAGATCAATTTTTCCCTGACTGAAAAAGTACCAGTCCTGTTTATTCTTGCACAAGTGTGCAAGGACAGTGGACTCACACACTGCAACATGCTGATGCTTCCTTTAACACGTTTTTATTTCCTGCTTCCTCCAACCACATTTACAAAGCAAGACTATTTATAACTGCTGCTTTCTTTTAGCTGGCTTAAACTAGTCTCAAGAAACTGTAAGATATCATCAAGTCCTCAAAACTATGAGACTATGTAGCGGTATGTAAACAAGGTCTGATAAAGCAGCAAACACTGCCCCAAATGTTTTCAAATTACATTTACCTATAGTGAAGCTGAGGAAAATGCTTCACTCAAGGTAATACAGCCGTGAAGCTCTCAAGAATGTCTATACTATTTCAAACAGTCAAAACATTATCAAAATGGATGAGGTAAAACCAGAGCTGTTCTATTTTAAGGGACCATCAACATTACTAAAAATATCAGAAAAGAAAGCAATGGGTTAAGAGCTGTTTGCACTAGAACATTAAAAAGTAAAACCTTACATTTCCCATTGCTATGTTTCCAGAGTTGCACCCTTCTCCCTCTCTATACCCATTCTTTTGATGACTAGCTGCATATTTACTCAACAAAAACATATTCCTTCTATTACAATGAACAATCTTCTTAGCATGACTTTAAACATCTGACAGATACTAATGCTATCTATCAGAACTCCAGGCCAAACCAAAGTAAAATCAAGAATTACGTTAAAGTATGTTGAATTATGTTAAAGTATGTTACGTATTTCTTTAGTCTAAGGATTCTAATTGTCTAATGTACTGCCTCCGTAAGATGTATGGGTATCACATATAACTTGGTCACAACACGATTGTATTTTGTCTCAACTTCATTAGGTGTGTTCCTTCCTATGCAGTTCATCTTTACCACTTATGAAATACTAACACATTGATGTTTTCCAGATGGACGAATCTCGTCAAAGCACTTCTAATGCAAGTTAAACCCCACACCACCAACAAAATCACTTAGTCATAATGCTCCAAGTAGGGGTTCTGCCTTTCACAGAAAGGACTGCTTACCAAGGTTATGAGGTTAAATCTTTTAGGCTCTAACAATCCAACATGAAAATGGCAGGCAGAGTTGAAAGCTCCTTCTAGAAAAATCTTGATAACAGAAAATTGAGGTTCTCTAGAACTTCAAAGGGACAAGAAATTTTACAGCAGCTACTGCCAAGACCTTAGAATATTATCTCAGATTAACTTCTGCCACTGCCTGACTGGCAGACTCATATGCTTGCACTTCCCACTGGTTCTTTAGTACTATTTTTAGCAAGAAACACCTGTAAGTTACAAGCCAGTGAAAATGCACAGCCCATTATTAACCCTGATTAATATTCTGCTACACAACTGATCTTGTGAAACCCTTAGCCTCCAAACATTTAACACCGATTTTATTTAGAGGGATTTTTTCTATCTCCCTTATATAAAACACAAACATTGCAGGTAAAAGGACGTTTTCAAAATATCGGCATAAGAAATTCTTCAATTTTTTCATGCGCTAATTTTATCTTGAACATACCTATGAGCTAACACGCATTTTTAAGTACAGTTAACATTTAAAACCTACTTCCAGTTATAAATAATACTACATTCAATAAGAACTTGAATCCAACAAGACACAGGTGAGGCTGTTACTGGGCTCTTTCCTATGGGGAATGCACATGAACAAGTGATGTGATAAAACCTTCAGTCACTGCACAAGTAGCATGGTGTGTGGCACCACAAGGCAGCAACAATGGCATT
>NW_010399255.1:11022-15405 GCF_000710305.1 Buceros rhinoceros silvestris | reverse complement strand
ATTCCTGATCTGTAGCATGGGAGGAAAACTTGGCAAACTCGCATTTGATAAGACAAAAGTTCAAAGTGCAAAAGTCCTGCATTTTTACTGATCTTTCAGACTCGTGCTACCCTGGAACTCAAGTATGTTTTCTGCATGTAGGCTCAAAACAAAGATGCACAGTTCTTTCTGTGAAACTCAAGGAAAGCAAAAACTGCTAAGCTTGCCACTTCACAAATGCATCATGCAAACATGTCCCAGCTACCTTGTTTTAGAAGCAGAAGAAACTTTGCATTAATTGCTTAAATATCCATAGGGTTAGAAGTTATTTTTAAGATTTATTGCAGTTGATACAGGAAAGCCACTTTTAAGAGATACGGCTTAAAATAGTAGTTAAGCATGTTAGCTTTTGTTTTGGTGTTTCTATTAAAGAATTTGCATATCCCGCTGATATCACTGGGAGCAGGCAAACCAACAAGAGACATTAGTCTAAGCACATTTTTATTTTATTGAAGTGAAATGTGATTTAAAATTAAGCTCTACCATCTCTCTGGAGAGGTTACTGTTATCAACAGGAACAGAGGCGCCAAGAGTATTGAGTATTTCAAGCTGAAACACATTTCTTTCTTCCAGGGGTCTCCTAGTGTAGACAACATGCAATGTAATCTACAAAAACCACACAAAGATACAAAATGGAATACATGTTGTGTTCCATACATGAGAAATTAATTTTAACAGATCAAGTTGTGATCAATAGAGCATCTGCTACATGTCCTCAGGGAACTGAAATATAGGAGGGTGGTGACACCTCTCTTTCTAGCCATTCTTCACTTTTAATAGTTTAATAAGGTAAGCACTTTCAACGTGCAAGTCCTAGCTGCAGTTACCACATCAGAATGACGTATCCTGAGTTCCGTTCCATTCAGCTCACCAGGTGAGCCACTGAGGCCCTAGAAGACAGCTTCAGTGAAGACAATAACCTATGCTATGAACATACCTGAAAACGCACAAATGGGTCATATACCCAAAAGATAACTTTAGCTATAAATACCCAATATAGCTTTGCAAAACAAAATAGGTTTTTAGATCAAAACCGGAAGCCTTAAACGTACCTCAGTCTTCAGAAGCACTGAGCACCCACAGACTCCTACCAAAGATCATAGAAAACATTGGGTAGGCAGAGGGAATAAACAGAACAAAACTAACCATCTACCTACACACTTAACTTCCTAGCAGGTGATTTTAACACATTCAAAAAGAGCATGTATAGATATAGACAAAAGAATACTAGTCTTACTGAACAGTAAGTATTTTAATACTCTTAAAACATCAGGTACTTTTGGAAACTCCCAGGTAACACTGAAAAAAAAAAAACCACCAAACTTTAAGAGTGTCAGAACACAAAGTCTATAAATAAGCAGTACCAAGCATCAAGCACATTTTTACTATCTTGATGTCCAAACTGTAATTAAAAGCAACATGAAGCTCTGAGTTATATCCTTCAAAAAGTAGATTACACTGACAATTTTAATTTATGTAAAGGAACACTTGCAAATTTTCATATCCTGAGTGACTGAAAACGGACATTAACAAAAACAGCAAGAGGCAGAGTTCTCTCAGCCACAGCATGAAAAAATTCAAAACCAAATGAGTGAAACTCCATTAAATGAAGTTAGCACTCAACATGCTATTCCAGTCTCATAAATAAAATCTAAGGACATGAGACTGATTCTTCTTAAAAGCAGTATGTGGCAAAACTGTAATTTTTCTTCCAAGTCTGAAAACTTAACGTGATTTTAATGCAGAGAGCAAGTCTAAAGCAAAGCACTGGGACAAACCATAATCATTCTTAACTGCATTGGACAGGAGTCCCAATACCTGTTCATAGTCTGTAGTTTAAACATATACACACACTCACCCTGTGCAAATTAAACATCCACAATAAACATGATAAATACAGAGTTGCTGAAACCAATAAATGAGTTACTTTGTTTGTGCCAGCTTCTGAAAAGCCAGATAAACACTACTAGCTTTGCACAAACTTTAACTGCTTTTTGTTTCTTGGTAATCTAGAAAATGAATTCTCTCAATTTCAGTTTAGGGTCACCGAGGTCTTTTTGACTTACAGAAGCCTTTCTAGATGGAAGATTAGTTAGGATTTAGTTAGGAGTACATCACCAAAGCTGTTAACTACTTTCATTCAGTTTGATGCCATTCCTAATGTAGCACATCTTTAAAGATTCTATTCTGTCTGCTTGCAAAATTGTTTGTGTACCAATAAAAACTCTTGCTCTGCTAAACCGAATTCCAGTAATACATGTTTATTTACCATTAAAACAGGGCTTCCACCTCTAAAATCAGTTTCCTCATCTTAAGATTGTACTAACAGAGATGGCTACTTTTTGCTCTGTAAGATTACACTGTAAGAAACAGCTTTCAAATGACAAATATTATTTCTACAATGGCATTGAGGTTTGGTTACTATGAAAACGGTACCTACTGTACCCAGATCACAGGAGTTTTACAACACAGTACACGTGAAACACTCAAAAGTAGGTTTAATAAAGACGTGGAAATATGAAATACATATATACCCCCCAAGCTGTTTACAGACAGCTTGAAGCCGAAGTACTCAACCAACCTCCCTCCTCCCCACCCTACCCCCAAACACTAAGCACTCACACACTTGTTACTGTAGGATTGCTCATAAGTGATGTACTGCTGGCACTGTTTTTTCCTCCATTCTGTTTACAAAAAGAGAAGCATATAGCATTTTTTTTTTTTTTAAAGGTAGGAACTTCAAGCCTATTGACCACGATAGTGAAACTTTTAAAGGGTTTTTTTTTTTTTTCTTTGTAGTGTGATTCTACCATGGAATGTGACTACAAGAATTACTTTTACCTCAACGGGTCTGTTCTGGAATGTTAAAACTCAAGGTAGTTTCAGCACTGAAAAAAACCTGAATTCTTAAAAATTAATAATTCTTAGAATTTATCTTGATACCATTGTACAGGTATATATGTATCTACCTATATAACTAGAAGTAGAAGCAACTCCCTTCAAAAGCAGTATTACTCAGAGGGAAACTTGTATGCAAACCACATTTTCTCAAGTCACGTGCACTCAATGCTTATCTGATGCAGAAGTTGTTCATACATACATACAGTTTTCATACTACAAAACAGTTCAGCGTGTTTTTATTACTGCTTATTTAGAAGCATATTTAGACCAATGATGACTGATGGAGAAGACTTCAGGTCTATTCAGTCATTTACTTCATATACTTTTGGCTTACATATCAACATCAAACTGCCTCAAACAAATATGAAGCTAAAAGAATGTCATTGTCACTTAAAATCTTAATCTCATCTGATGTATTTGTGGCATTCAACTGAACTGAGATATTTGAAATAGGCAAGTTGGGCATTTTTACTGCGCTATGCCCATTTTAGTGTCCCAGGTTTGCCATTTTGTTTAATATTCTGTTTAATTGATTAACTTAGTAACCGAACCTCAAACCACGAAAATAAAAATTAAAGGGAACTGTGGGTTTATACAGAAGCTTTATAGACTTTATATGAATGTGTTAAACATAATAATAAAGATGAAAAAGTTATTAATCTTTGCTAAATCATGTACTGCTTACAACTGTTTAAGTATGTGTTTCCAAAATCTTCCAAGGTGCTTAAGTACATCATGCAGAGAGTAGTAAACCAAGTCACTGAATGTAGTATTAAGTATCATCACTAAGATCCTTTGTTATGGAAGTATTTTCACCACAATCACAATCCAGAACAATACACATTATAGGGGATAATATCTTCGAGTTATTGTCTATGCTTGAGTATTTTTTTTTCCTTCCTGAAAGCTTTATATAACCGAAAAAGAACTAACATGAACAACTGCATACTTTGAAGTCAATCCCTAGTCTGCTTTTAGGACTAAACAGATCCATTAACTCACTACAGAATAGCAAGGAACACCAACACTATTCCTCCGTACAGTAAAACAAAGATGAGAATTAGCTAATTAAGCAACTTAGTATTTGCACAGATATCACTACCATTACCTTGGATATTAAAAGCTCAAATTGAGCTCACTTGAACAAGTCAGTAAAATGACACCACTAATTTAGCAAGTCATTTACAGCATAAACAAAGCACAAACACTTAATACTTACTGTTTAGTTCAATACCTACCTCGTTTCTTGTTGTAAATAATATTCTTACACAACAGATCATTGTGACAGAGTACCACTGGCGATCCTAAATTTGACAGTCTTTCCTTCATCCAGGCCATTTCTTCCTGAAGAACTTGAGGACTTGGAATGTCATTTAAAAACCTTTTCAAGTATAAGAAGTTTCAGAGTTAATATTTAGTACTGTGTGTTTCACATCAGCTGTT
>NW_010399255.1:3346-10924 GCF_000710305.1 Buceros rhinoceros silvestris | reverse complement strand
GGGAAATATTTTCTTCTGCATTCTTATCGCAAGTAATTCAACAGACCTTCTCCCAAAGCAGAGCACTCTGCTCTGGCACAGCAGCAGTCAGATCGTGAGTATTTTTCCCTCTGTCTCCCCCAAAACCAATTATATGACAATTATCTGTGCTGTAAAGATGACAGCAGTCCAAAAATCAGGAGTATAACTTAAAACACAATCCAGCACATTTTTAAATAGCAAAGATTAAATTGGCTATAGTATGAATTTCATTTACTTTTTGCTCACATTACGTGACTTCCTTCAAGACAGATAATAATTACTACATGTATCTATACAGAGGAAATGAAACACTCACTTCTACTTCTTAGTAAATATGCTTAAGTAGCCATTTTACCTTCTGGAACTCCAATTAACTAAAGCTTTCTCAGTTTTCTTAATTTTATGTTGTAGAAGAAAAAAATTCAAGTAACTGTGCTTGAGCATTCTTTAAATAAAATGCAGCAGAAGGGCAGTTGGCATGACTGATTTCAAGGAAGTTGCATGAAGAATATTTTTAACCTGGAATCTACTTCCTGGGTGAATGAAAGTTTGATGATATTGTACAAACACTTCCAAATTATAAGTTTAGCTTAAAAATTTTATCTCCTCTCCACAAGAAACACTGTCTTCAACTTGAGCTTTAGATCACAGCACAAAAATTTTGTTTAGGTTAAACACTGCTCCTAGTTTTGCCATTCCTCCCGTCCTAATCTTCCAGTGACTGACACTAGAGCCCTTTAGAACCATTTTCTTACTTTAAGTTCCTAAGGAAAAAAACAGTTTGATTTACAACTCAAGAACTGTACTGGAATACTAAAAACAGAATATAATAAAACCTTTAAACCCAGGGGACACCATTATTTATGCTCCATGAGAGTACAGGTCTAGAGTGACTGTACGGATGTCTTTTCCTCCTCTGGAAAATACTTAAGGAGCTCCTCCCATCACCCAAAACAGCCTTTCTATACTTTTACATCAACCAGTTTTGGACAAATTTATAAACTGAACAAAGACAAGACAGCTAAGAGTTGTAGGTCAGAACGAACAACAAGCAGTACTCCTGTAACCCCAGGAAACACGCTTTCAGTATGCACCCCAGAACATAGTCTTAAGGCTGTTTGAGACTCTTGAAAACTGCTGAGAAAACTACCTAAAGAAGTATTTGACTTGACCTTGGTTCTTTAAAGAGTAAAGAAAACTATCATAATTTAGGTGTCCTATCGAACCAAGAGCTATATGTATTTACACACAATATATAAAATGAATTAGAAGACTCTCCTCATCATACCTGACTTTATTCAGCTGTTTCAGTATTCAAGACCATGACAAAATGCAAAATGCTACAACCTTATGTAGTAATGCAAACCTATTTTTTAGGATATTCTTCTATCCCTCAACCAGAAACAATGGGAAGTCAAGAAAGCACATACTGAAATACCTACCTTTTATTTACTTGCTCATCTGCAAATTCAGTGGGTATGAGAGAGAAGTATTTTCCCATCTTCAGCCACAGATTAGACTTAGGGATCCATCCATTGTGTGCATGAATAGTATGGATTTTAGCAAGCTGTCTGGCAATAAGTCTAAAAAGAAATAAAATTGAAATTAATGTTATATTTAATGTATATCTGAGAGTCCTTATCATAATTTTCCTAGCAACAAGATAACTACAATATATTTAAACAGAAAAATTGTTAAAAAAGCAGCAAGACAATCCATAGTAGGTTTAAAGATGCTATAAGGTAGCACCTTTCAAGATTCAAGAGGTCATTAACAGCACTACCTGAGGGAAGGGGGGCAGGAGGGACTGGAGTTCAGTTACAGCATGCATACATCACCTGTATTTACAATCTACTCTTCAACTTGCTTATCTTTGGAAGAGTAGACTCAAATTACCTGCCACTGTTAGGCAACTACATTTCAGTGTATACATGAAAAACTAAAATCTTAAGACATCAGCACCTTCTCTTCACTGCTAATAGCTTAAAAAATTGTGTGTCAGTGGAAGACTATCTTGAACTTATTCACAAAAGGAACATATAAGAAACAGAGCTAGGAATATTTGCTTTAAGTCCAGCCCCCTACAATTTCACCATGTTAAATCATTTTGCCAGTGGTAATATGCAAATCTTAAATACTCACAATAAGCAGATTTCTAACGAGCATACAGTCTTCTGAGGAAGCAGCAAGGATCATTTGTTCAGCACTGAACTACCATGATAACTAAGAGGACACTGAGCTCTTAAGAGTGAACATCAACTTAAGTGACAGCTTACAGAAATACTTCTCTTCTGCCTGCTCACGAACTACGCTTGGGATCCTTTGGGCCTGACACCATAAATACATCACAGAACTTGAATAATAATAAAACTTACCTGAAAATATCTGGATTGCATACATGTTCTGGATCCAGCGCTTCTCCTTGCATGAACTCATAGCACAGGCCATTATTGAAAGTACAGTATAGTTGAGGTGCACAGCCATGGGCCTGCAACACGCGGAAACTCTTCACTTCCTCATCTCGATCTACTAAAAGCTCAGTCTTATTTCCATAGATCCTAACTAGAACAACATCATCTGTTATGTCACCGACGTAGCAGCCAATTAGTTTATTGGTGATTCCATCGGTGAACAGCTGAAAAGTAAAAATAATGTATAAGCAACTCTAGATCTGCATTTTCAACATGCAAGAACAGAACACAGGGTTATTCTTTAATAAACATTTGTGTTTTGTGAACTAGAGTGAGCATTAACAGAAGAAATTTAAGATATAGGAAATTTGTGAAGATAATTGAAAGGATTTTTACCAGTAACACATGAAAAGAGGAAAACGTGAACACATGCTACAGTGAACTGGAAATACTATATGTAAAGAGCAATAACTGAAAGCTCAACATTGTAAAATGAGTTTCTACACCCAAATGGAAGAATTAAAACAGCTGAAATCAAAGCCCCAAGGCAGCAATCCTAAACCAGGTCAAAAAACAGTCATGAATGCAGGCAGCACCAAAACAAAACCAATTCTGATGAACTTCACAATTTGAGTATTTGCTGATCAGTGCACAACTGGTAAAAGACATTTCCAAGTTCTGAATTACTCCTTTTAAAAAGCAAAATCTAGGTCAGAAACAGTTCAAGTTCAGTGGTTATCTTCCCACTAGCCTTGGGGTTTTACTGATCGAGAAGAATTCCTAAAGTCACTTTGGCTCCTCTACAAATTTGAGACAGTACTTAAAATTCAAGACCCTAGCTTTCAGCCTGAAGTACTACACCAAATTTAAAAGGTTCTGACAAGACCCACTATCCTCCTACTTCACAACTAGTAAACACCATTTAAAGGACTAAAAAAAAGCATTTTAAGTCCTTAATATTAGTATGTATATAAATGCATTTTTTAAAGCCCTGCAATTTACTGCACTTTGTCTAGTCTAGTCACTGATGCACTATTTGAACCTTATGTTTAATCTAATGACAACCCACTCACTACCTTTCAAATAATGGCAGAGGTATAGATATTAGAAGCCTCCAGCAGGGGGGCGAAGTGGGGGAGGTGTAGACCAAAAAAACTCCACTCCTTAACTGCTGCTACTCCTTTCACATTTGATTAAGAGGCCTAAAATAGTCATTATACAAGCTAACTCTTGCAGATGCTACCTGACAAGCACACTAGATCCTGAGTTACTGGGCTGCATGTACCTTTGAACTTGCACTCAATGCCTGCAAGAGTAACACACAACAGGTCTTTATCTCCTCCTACAGTCCAGGGAAGTTTTACAGCTCAGGAAACAGATGTTTGTTTCAATCTCTTTGCACTCTGCTAACTCAGACTGAATGCTTAAGAACTTCCTAGATGAGCACTACTTATATTAACTCTAGCTGTTCGGTCTGTGACTGAAGGACAAACCATCAACATTCTTAGGTAATAAGCCACATCAGAACCAAGATCAAAATCGTACTATTAAAAAGACATGGCTCTACGTCATCATCAATAGTAATACTACAAAAAAACCCAGACATTAAGTAGTGCGGATGCAAAGAAACAGTAAAAAATTTGACTTGCCTATGCTGTTAAACAGAAACTTCTGGCTATTGTCATGCTGCACAGGACTATGATCCCATGAAAACAAGTCTCATTGGTGTTAATAAAAAGAAATCTACAACAAGGAAATTGGACTCCCTCAACTGGCAATTTAGAAACTCTGCTTCTTATTAGCATCTATTTGTAACAAGCTGCTATAAGTAATTATCTACACCCAGGAGCATTTTAGTTATTGCTTCTTAAAAAGGCAGAAGGGCTTGCTTACTTTAATTATTCAGAGTAGACAATTTCCATATTCCATTGTGAGAAAATATCTAATGTTTTCTACCAGTTAAAGAATGTAATGCTTTATTCTTTTATTCAGAATGCCTTGACTATAGCATTTGAAGAATCAGCTTAGAATGCCTTGCCTGAAACATAACCTTAAATGCAGCAGAGCAAAACAGGATTTCTATAACAAAAGCATGAGCTGAGTAGCCTTAAGAAAGAACAGATGCTAAGACAATCAGCAAACTCTAAAGGCCATGTGGAAGAAAATGAAAGAATATACAGAATGTTATGAAGAGCAGGTAGAAAATTCTGGAAATAAATCCAAAAATAGAGAAAGCCATTAGAAGTCAAGAACATCAGGCAATGCATAAAAAACCAAAAAAAATCCAGCAGCAAGATTTTGGTAATCTTGTAACATGCAAAAATGTAATTATTGTGATATGTACTTATCACATTATAATACGTACTTTCAGGTGAGGTGACACAAAGCTAAAACTAAACTCTGAAAACATTTCTAGAAATGGGATATATACCAGACAATCCAGTCAGCAATCTCGCTTGAAGTCAAGGCTTTCTAGCTCTTGGGAATAGATAGAAACCGTTTACTGAAAAGCAGAGAGAAGGTGGGAAAGCTACCAATAGGCTTGAGTTACTCAAATGCAGCCTCAGAAAGCAGCACGTGGTAGAAACAAGACAAGTCAAGTGAGTCCAAGTAGAGGAGAGAAACCTCAATCAAGACATGAAGCATTTTTGAGACAGTTTATCCTAAAAACATTCTTATTAGCAACGACCAAGTTGCTAGATTCCTGAAAAGGGCACATGATCAATATGTACCCATCTCATGAGCAGGTGATTCAAGAACAGCTTCTGTCTGATCCTACTGCTCCAGGTGTTTGAAAGAATGAGAAGAATGAGAACAAAATTACAATCACCTGCATGAACAGGCAGAAATAAAGTGTCACTGGGCAAAGTAGAAAGCAGTTATCACTCACAGAAAAGATAGAAAACCATGCAGCTTTTGTCCTTCTAGACTGTTAATACCACCATCGTTTAAGTACAGAAAGCAGTACTGTATTGTTGTAGAAACAGAATAGTGACATAAAGCTTCAGTATAAATAAGCACCGATTCTCCCATTTCTGCTACTAAACCCTAAATTGCACATTAAAATCTCCAGAAAGGAACAGACTTCTAAGACACTCTTCCTTAATGCTCAAAAAACTTCAAGTTTGTATAGTAGGACGGTACTTCATTTATTTCTGGAAAAGCAGAGTCTATATAAGCACATCCATAAGCATACATTTCTCAAGAATTTAATTTCTTGAATCAAGGCTAGTTATTTCTCCATCTCTTCTTTCTCTAGCTATTCATACAAGGACAAAGTACAACTACTGAAAAATGCAGACCTTAGGTAAATTCTTATATATTCAGCAGAGCTCAGAAGGAACAGCAAAGCTCTCCAGACTCTGGAGTCACATCCTCTAGATCATTACACTCAGCAGGCAAAAGCCACTGTCCACCGATTTTGGCAGTCAGACAATCAGGAAACAAGATTATATGGTGTTATAAGCACCAGGGGTAGCAGACAGTCAGTAAAGTAACATCACCATTCTATGGTAAATTTTATTGCTGAATTCCTGGTATCCGCTGCCATAACAGTAGCATGGAAAAAGCAGCCTCACCACTACCTAAGCTTGTAAGTCTCACTTGAACATCTTTTTGGCTACCAAACCATCAATCCTGCAGCCTCAAGGAAGAACTGAGGGGGTTTTTTCATGGTGGGTGTAGTTGGGATTTTTTTTGTTGGTCGTGGTTGTTTTTTCTTTCCTTAAGGGTTTAACTGAACATTCACATCCTCCATATTCTCAATATAAACACCATCTAAAATTACATTCAATAGTTTATAAAAAAATGCTCCAAATATGTCACCCCTTGCAAGAACTGGTACTGATCTACACGAATGACAAGAGGAGAAAATTCATTGTTGCTGTTTATATCAAAGGAAAACCCCAAAGACAAATAATGCGGTTTTTATCTTGTTTCTGAAGAACATTATTCTATCTGAAAAGAGTCAGCATCAGGTAACTAGCTAAGATTTTTAAAATGGTTAATTATTTTAGATCTTTTTACAAATTTTGTCATAACTTGTCATCACAGATAAATAAAAAATATAAGCTCCTAAAATAAAATGTTAAGACTCTTAACTCAAAGAATTAATTTGCTGCTGCTGGAGGATTTTTACATGAAATGGCCATGGCACAGGGGGCAGGAGAAGGCAACAGGAACTAAAACATCTTTATCTTCGATAGCTACCTCCTTTCTAATGTTAGGAGTCTATAGCATAAATTATACTCTATTACATAGCCAAATCCAAGCTGAGCTTGGATAAATATTAATTCTCTGTCAATCAGAACCACAGTCATCAATACAAACACACCAATATCATGCACAGCTGGATTACACCATGCACTATGAGGAGGCCCATCAGTTACGTAAAACATCACCATATGCAGGACTGCTGCCCCACCCACTGATACCAACGAAAAAAACCTCTTTACAAGGGATTGTTGTTACCAAACTTCATCAGAAGCTTAGAAAGAATAGAGAAACCAACCCAGCCTCAAATGACATCTAGTACTGCCTACATTTCCCACTTCCTGTGACATGTGTACAAGGTGCACCTCAAATTACAGTTTTTCCACAACACATCAGCAATGCAGCGCATTGTGCAACTCCATTCTTTCCTTCACTCATCTCTTCTCCATTTAGAGGCATCAGCATTTCAGGATGTTAATCTGTGAACTCAGTCCTTTCTCTTTCTATGGTAACTACTTTCACAATTGCTGAAGTGCATGACATCCTAAACTTGGTTAAACAATAAAAATCTCACTTGAAAAATTTAATGACGCTGAGATACAAAAAGTTCATTTACTTTGCTCCCCACAGACCAACATATTCTGTTTTCATTTAATTATTTCAATGCTTTAAATCCCACATTCAGTGTGTTTGAATAAACTGTGAAATATTTTAGCTAGTTCAGAAACCTGAACCTAATCATAGTTCATTATGAAGAAAATAACAAGATCAACATAAGCAAAGGAATTAGAGCAGCAGCCAGAAAATACTGCCTGAAGAAAAGCTACTGAGCTCAAGTCAGGAAAGCAAAGCAGAGAGAGAGGGACAAAAGCTAACCTGGCATATAAAAAAAAAAAAAGAGGGGGGGGGGGGGCCAGTGGCAGCCGAGGGGTTG
>NW_010399255.1:0-3276 GCF_000710305.1 Buceros rhinoceros silvestris | reverse complement strand
GGGGGGGGAGGGGGCCAGTGGCAGCAGCTGTGTTTTGCTGATGAAAGTACGACCCTTTATAAGCACGACTCTGTCTTGTATGTTCACATTTCATAGCTACAGGAACAAATTTTGCAAAGATTTAAAAGCTGCAGCAGTAGTAAAATCACACAAAGTGTTAACAAATGCAACGATATACACCTTGCCAACAAAGACACAGTAAAGATGCAAGTTCCAATTATTTTTTCAGAATAAAAACCTGAACTTACTTATCTGGATGTGATAGGAGCTTGCAGGATTCAGGAGTGGGGGTGTAGATTTATTGGGAGAATTTGATCCCCTCTGCAAAATGGTTTTTTCCCTTCTCTCCTCAGGTTCGGGCCACATCAAGACCACTGTTTGCTAGCATATAATTTTAGAGCTCTCAATGATTTTGCAGCTGATTTTCCTCCCCGCCCCCCCTCCCCATAAGGTATCATGCTGGTCTATCCAAATAATGGTGTAAATTAACACTACTAATATTAAGTCTTTTCACCCATAAAAACAAGCAGCCTTTATTCTCAATGTTACTCCAGAACAGAAAGAAATATGGATTGATTTTCCTGCACCATAACATCACACTGCAGAGAGGCGATTACGCCTTAACCTACCAGATCCTTCATTATTACCAGACCTGTAAGATGAGAATAGCTCGTGGGATAAAAGAATCCTGAGATTCTGCCCTTATTGAAGTCTTAACTAATCTTCCCACTATGTAACAAAACATTGGTCCTCCTTTTAATACCAAGACAAATTAATCTCCATAAAAGACGAAAAATAAAATCCTTAAGGTGAGCAACAGATTCCAAACTGTGATTGTATTTTTTTTTTTCCACATTAGGAAGGTTGATACAACCTCTTTAAGACAGTAAAGTACTAAAACAATCTTTTGTATTTCATTAATAAAGATTTGTCCAAAATATAAATATTGGAATGTTCACTGTCACAATTCAAGTTGCTTACTAACTCAAAACGCGGTTTGAGTTTTGAAAAGCATTTTTCTTTATGAAAAAAAATTTCTCATGTTCACCACAGTCAACTTCTGAATTCAGCAAGCAGT
Organism: Buceros rhinoceros silvestris; assembly: GCF_000710305.1. Classification (NCBI taxonomy): domain Eukaryota; kingdom Metazoa; phylum Chordata; class Aves; order Bucerotiformes; family Bucerotidae; genus Buceros; species Buceros rhinoceros. The sequence continues at coordinate 2,198 of NW_010399255.1, read as the reverse complement.
GAACTTTTCAGCACGAGATTGGAAGACAGACCTCCAGAGAAACCTTCCAACCTGGATTACTCTACAATTTTATTACTAAAATCAGCTGTTACAGAATCAAAAATGACTACTGAAAAACAGCAATTTGTTTTAATGACAATTCTTTGTATTATTGCAAAGGAGAGAAATCAAACCTCAAGAATAAGAGCTAGAAAATATAACGCCCTGTTCTACACAGCTCCTAGTACATCCTCAGATGACAACTGCACAAAGCATCCACATAAAGATCAGTGTTTAAACAGGAAAACTTTGTTTCTCCCTACCAGTGTCAAAGAACTTGAATATTTTTAATATTCTGTAGTGAGACTGATAACGTTCACATATAACTTGAGACAGAGGAGATAGATTACAGTAGAGCTGCTTGCAATTCATCAAATAAGTCGTAACACGGATTCCATAGACTTTCTGATAAAATAATGCAACAGAAGAATAATTTTAGCACTGAAAAAAGTATTTTCATCCCCTGTCCTCCACTCATGTTCTATGCTATAATGCACGAAATTTAAAAATGTTAAAATATATTCATGATTTTAGATATGCAATTCTTACAGAAAGTGAGGATTAAGCATTAGAATTTTCTAACTACACTGTTTCAAAATTCCTTAGCTGACTAAACAATCTGAAACAGTAATAGCTGACTAAACAATTTGGAACAGTAAATTTTTTGCAAGAGAAGTTAATTAAATTTTTAAAGTCCAACTCTGGACTCTTCAACTTCTTACTAATTGTTACTAGTAAGTACTAAGAGCAAAGGTAGCTAACAGCAGAGTTCAACGGAGGAAGCAGTACTTCATTCCACCCATGAACGTCTACTTTGCTATGATGATGCTGTTTCAGACTAACCAAGCATATTTTCCATCCAATACATGACTCTCATTTTCATCTCCCTCTTAAATAAAAGCCACTCTAAGAGGGGACTCCAAAGTAGACCCTCTGTTCACTCCATCCTCTTAACAAAAACAATCATCTTTCATTTCAGCATCTTACCGTATGTGATGCATGTGTAACAGATTGCAGCAGCAATGGTGGCAATACCATTCGAGTGACATGCTTGTTACACATGCACAGCAGTTTAAACACAGACTAAAATAAAAGACCACTGATGAGCTTCATGAATAGCATGTTCTCCTGCTGTTCAGAAGGGAAAAAGTGAGTTGAAAAGTTTTGGTCTTAAAGTAACTTGACTGAAGCAAAACTCATGACAGTTTTTAAGACAGAAACCCCTAACCACAGACAGTAGTCTATTACTATTGCATGACCAGTCAAAGGCATCCCAGTTCCACACTAACAGTACTGGTGTTTTTCATTCTGTTAATTCCTTCTTTCAAAGCGGATGAGAGAGGAAGCATCTTCTTTCCCTGAACCTACTAAAACTTTCTCAAAAGGTTAGCATCCCTCCCTAAACAGCAAATGTTCATTTCATTTACTAGCATTCCTGTATGAAAGAAAAATCTTCTGTTGAGAAGTACCCTCCTCAGAGAGCAAAAACATTTAACTATTCCTGCAAGAAGCCGGGAGTTGGGACTCGATGATCCTCATGGGAGATATTCTATGATTCCACAAACTCTTAACCTTGTTTAGTATTACACGTTGCAAAGCTATTTTCGTTGCTTCTCAAGATGTTGGGACTGTGCTTAAATTATGGCTACAGAACTTGCTTAGAAAAAACTCATTAGCTTTATTTTCTTACTAACTGGACTGGCATGCATCAAGTTTCATTTCCTACCAGGAAACGTCACAAAAATTCAGTCAATTTATGTATTACCCCAGTGTGCTCAGGTTTTCTATACAAATTAGTTCCAGCAGCTCTCTTCAGAGGAACTTCACTAAAACAAGGCACTTACCGATATTAATAACTGATGAATAACAGTTTGAGCGCATAATAAACTACACGCAGGCTGCAACTACACTACTATCTTAGCCAGGTAAATGGACTGGAGGCTTCTATAGGGCCACGTTAAGTATATTCTAGAAGCACAAATGCAGCCAATCGTCAAACAGATGACTCGTCATAAATATGAATGATCGTTCACCTAGAGAATAGCAGACTTAAGCGGCGACACTTCCGCATACGGTCGAGACAGAGATGCAAGCAGGGACGTTATCTGAGCTGATACTTATCGATACTATACCGTCAGCCGAAAACCAAAGACCGCAAC
>NW_010399254.1:97482-98250 GCF_000710305.1 Buceros rhinoceros silvestris | reverse complement strand
CAGCCACTCTTAACCAAGCCTGTAGCATTGCAGCAGGTTGTTGTGAGCAAAGTGCAGGACCTGGTACATGGTTGAACCTCGTGCCATTGGCCTTGGCCCTTTGGTCCAGCCTGTCCAGTTCCCTCTGTAGAGCCTCCCACCTAACTTGGTGTCATCAGCAAACTTACTGAGGGTACACTCGGTCCCCTCATCCAGGTCACTGGTGAAGATGTTAAAGAAGATGTTCCCTGGGGAACACCACTTGTGACTGGCCATCAACTGGATTTAACTTCATTAACCAACACTCTCTGGGCCCGACTATCCAACCAGGTTTTTTATCCAGCAAACTGTACACTCATCCAAGCCATGAGCAGCCAGTTTCTCCAGGATTATGTCAGAGATTGACTCTAGATACCAATAATCTTGGTCCATAAAGTTGTCTGGGCCCTCTTTTTTTGATAATCCTGTTTTTCACTCTCATATTATACTTGCTACCTGGGGTATTTTTCTAATGCTTGACAGTGAGGTAATGGCTCTTATTTTCTTGGAACACTATTCCAGAGGTTACTGCTCGTAAGGTAGCACAGTGATGTAAACACATATGTACTGACAGGGTAAGACTGAGGAGATAAATCTGTAGGCATTTGTTTCAACATTTATTCCATTTTCTTTCCTCTTACGTGCAGCCTAAATGCATAATTTGATTGTCAGTCTTAAATTTTTAATTTTTTTCTTTTTTCTCTTCACATGTATGGGTCAGTGTTATATCTCCCACTTAAATAATTTCAT
>NW_010399254.1:76358-97334 GCF_000710305.1 Buceros rhinoceros silvestris | reverse complement strand
CTTTCCCTGAAAATCCTATGTTACTCACTTTCACTTTTGTCACCACTCTCTCCAGCCTGTCAGTAGTTTGTTGCTAATATAGGACCTGAAGCTGAATGCCACGTGTGTAGCCGGAGCAGCAATCAGTGCGGTGAGGAGCAGTAGCCCTCTGATGAGCCAGGCTGTGTGCGTCTCAGAGCCTTCACTGGCCTGCGTCTGTGCCTAATGGTATTTCAGATTTGCAGCACTTAGCCTGCTGACTACAGCCACCTCCAGGTCTCTTAGCTTTGTTCATCTGCAAGTTTCTTTTTCCCACTGGATGCCTCCCACCCGAACTGCCTTTCCTGAGCTACAGCAGCATGCATCTTGCCAAGAGGAATTTTGTTTCCTCCAACTCCCCTTCTCCTCCCCTGCCCTCACACTCCCCTTGCAGTCCCTCTGTTCTTTTCAGCGTGATGGGAACAATTCTGGTGGTGAGAAGTGGGTGAGGAAGACAATAGCAGTGAAAAAAAAAAGAGGCAAAACCTTTGAGCTGCACCTTTACTACACCTCTTGCTCTGCTGAATGTGAAAACCCAGTAGCTCTCAGCTGACAGTGTGGCAACTGCAGTCAAGCTGCCTCCTGCTCCTCTGTGAGAAGGCTGGAACCACTCTGCTTTCTCTACTAGCTTCTCTGCTGTCATCGGTGCTTTTCTCATTGTGAGCACAGGCTGTGGCAGTGATCTCCATCTAGAGTGCACTTTGCTGTCTGGAAGTGTCTCTCTCTAATAGAGAGAGCCTAAGGCAACCATGCTGCTGGATTAGGTGCCTCTGGTAAGTGCCTAAAGCCTGGTGGGCTGAATCTACCATAGCTGAATTATGTGGCTTTCTTAAAGAACATTTTGCTGTTGCACCTTTAGATTATGGTGAAGACTATCTGTGCCAGTTTTCAGACATAATGAGAGTGTTCTCTCTCCCCCTCCAGGCATGTACTTTCCTCTCCCTCTAGAATTTTTCATTATTGGAAAATTTGTTTATGGCTATTTTAGTTCGGTGTGGTTTAATATTCTCTGTCTTCTCTGTCCAACAGAATAAAACTGCCAGCATGATTTAGTGTGACAGTAACTTCTGCTGAATCCTCCTAGTACTGAGACACCGCTTCACGTTCTTTCTTTAACCTCCGTGTGTAGTGTGTCTCCATAGCCCATCTAACAACCAGCCTTGAATGGGCAGAGCTGCTGTCTGACCAACCTGGCTGTGTGATCCTGTTGTCCCTCTGGGTAGCAAGGACATCAGACTGGAGCTCAAGACAAGGCCAACACTGCCCGAAGGCTTAAGTTTCTTCCCTGGCATGCCTGCAAAATTAGTTGGTTTGCATGACATCTGGGGAGCTCCAGGTATTCCCCCCGATCCCTGAGGAAGGGGGTAAGTGAGAGCAGGGGGAGAGGAAGGGCTTCTGCTTGGTCTGTCTTTGGTACTTTGGTAGAGGGAGTGAGATTTTCGTTTTCAGGAACTGCATTTCTGAATTTTGTCAGAATTATTTTCTTAGGCTATGTGGTTATTAACTCTTTTTGATGTGAAGAGTGTAACTAACACTTGCTAGCACAGGACTCACTTTGAGAAAATTGGTGGAACTTAAAATAAGCCCCTGAGGAGAAAGGCAGCTTCTTGTATCTCAGCTGAAGTAGTTAATGGTTAGGCTCTCAGCACATAAAGGTGGCCAGGAACAAGTGCTTTTATTTCTAGAAGCCATATTACTTGAGTGGGAATCAAGGGAAATCTTGTTGTCCTGCTCCATCAAATAAATACATGGGGGCAGAGATTATACTGGGCTTGTTCCAGATCAACATAAAAGCCAGCTAAACAGAATTTAGCTGAGAATGCATTTCCGCAGAAGACTAATTTCTCTCTTTCCATTTTAGCTAACGATCAACATTACTCTGGCAAGTTGGCATTAGTTTACCACTGCACAGAGGGAGAAATTTTGAGTGTTGAGTGGTCCTTTAAAATATTTGAGTAGAAAGATGCTAGCAAAACTGAACAACTAATTACACTTTGTGGGGATTATTGTGCCTTCAAATAGTCATGTGTTACTGCCAGTAAAAATAATGGGAATTAAGTGCATACACTGCTGGAAGAATATACATGAATAGTTTATATTTCAGTCTATTGAAATAACAGACCTCTAATTTTTCTCATTGACTAAAATAGGAGCTATAAAGACAAGAATATTTTTTTATATTAATACTGTGAGCACATCTGTGAATTTTATTATCAAGCAAATGACCATGGAGAATGACAGCTTTTACATTTTAGTAACTGGCAATATTCTGCTTTATTTTTTTGCCTTAAGATAGAATAAAATTGTAATTAACAATGTTTAACTGACCTAAACATTACTGTAAAATATGTACTGTTCAATAAAAATGTGATACACTTGCTGGTGTATAAAAGCAGATCTTTTTAAAGCCCTGAGACTCTATTTTAAGAAATGTTGTGAGTATGCCTTGCTTAGGAAGTATTTTTAAAAGATATAACAGCTAAGGATGCATACAGGATGAAACCTTTCAAACTATTCCAGAAGGAATTATGCTAATGTTCAGTTTTTTCAAAGTACAAGAGCACTAGTCCTGGTTTATAAAATTATCACATTGGTTTCTTTTTCACGTCTTTGCAAGTAAGTTCAATGCATTTATTACTTACGTGTTTTATTTTCCTAAGGAACCTAGCTTTTCCTCTTCTGTCTTTGCTTCTGAAGTATAGTAATGTCATTAGCTAAAAAAGGAGTAGACATTGTTCTGTATTGAAAACTTGCATGGAAAAGAGCTGATAGTTGGGATATAGTGAATCTGAACTACATTTCAGTGTTCTGCAGGAGAGAATAAAACTATTTGATTTTACAATATCACAGAGCTGGTAGAGCTTAATTCTTATTTATACTACAATAAACAGGAAGTAATAAGTAGAATTGAAACATGCTGATAGAAAGCTGGGGTACAGGAGATCAGCTTTGCTGGTTTCTTTACAGTATAATGGAAAAGAGTTGGATTTATTGCAGCCACACAGTAAAACCTTTTGTTCATCGTTTCACATTATTGCTTTCAATTAACAGAAAGGAAGATAGTACAGCTTTTCTTTTAGTTCTAGTAAGCCACAGTAGCCTTTCTATCTCTTTGGCTCATTCTGTTCAAGATCAGAAAACTGTGGAAGAAACTGTTAACATAGATCGCTACCAGGGATTCCTCATCTGGTTTAAACTTAGAGACGGACAGATGGGAATAATTGTCTTGGTAATGGTTTCCTTACATTTTATCTTTAGGTAACTGTAATTTTATGTCACATTACATTTCTTTCCTTGAACAGCCTATGCTTAGTTTTTCTCTTCCCCCACCCTGTCCTTCATCTTTCCAACCATTTCACCCCACCACTCCAAAAAAACCCAACCCAACAGTGATGAACCTCATCTCCTAATGTGCCGGAGAGAGCACAACAGTGATAAACATCCTTTCAACAGAAACACTAACCGAGGCAGTGATTCTGTGCCGGTTTCATTCTGTGCCCGAGATACGCAGAGAATGAAGTTACTCAGAGCTGAATTTGTATATTCCTTAATGCATTTTGGGTACCAAGGTCATCTGCAGCCTTTGTTCTTTGTATTGTCATTTGGAGCCACCTGCAGGCAGAGAATATTATTCTAGAAAAAAAAAAAGGATTTTTTTGCATGCTATTTGGGAGATGCTGTGATTGGTGCAAAAATAAGAACTTTTTTCATGGTGCTATGTTTCTTCATAAATGTTGTTTGGCTTTTTTTTTTAATATGGTTTGCTCTCTGCCCATCTAGGCATGGACCCAATATCTGTATCACTAGAAGAAAATGCTGGAAAAGAGGCTGTGATCTGTGAGAGTAAAGTCTGTTCACACAGGTTAGTGACAGCTGAGAGGCATCAGAGATAAAAATCACTGCAGTGACACTAGGGACATGATTGGGTGGACACACAGGAGCAGAAGTCTTTAAAAAAAGAGGAAGAAGTTGGAAAGCAATGAATGACTTGGTGGACCTGGAGAAGACAGATTTAGGCATGTCCAGCATGTCTGGTAGAACACTAAAAAATAATAAAAATTAAAAAAGGTGGAAAGGACGGTTCAGAAGACTGTGATGCACTCACTTGAGTAAGGGAGATCTTTGTTTTTCTTGCTGCAAGAATAAGAAAAGGGAAAGGTGTCCCTAGTTATTTCCAAATGCTAGCTGAGGGACTCAGAGTGACTCTCGAATTCAGTTCATTCATTTGACAGTAATGATGCTGGCAACTTTACCCATTTCATGCTGTGAGGATTCAAAATTCCTAGAACCCGCTGAAGTTATAAACAGTTTTCCATATTTACAATCCTTTTTAATTTTGTTTTGACCACCCATGTTGATCAGTGTCCCCTTAACAACCTTGGAAAGATTGCAGGTGAGTGTGTGAAATAACATTAAGTCTAATCAAAAGACATACCACTACAGTGAAATGTAGCTTTATGCATTAATTTCCTATTAGTGAACTTAAGAGTTTATGCTCATATTTTCTAAGTACTTGCCCATCTCATTAAGTTTTTTGAGTGGCAGTTTATCAAGTGCCTGCCTAAAGTATATTTGCACTATCTACTACATTTCTTTTCACCAAGCCTCTTGGTAAGTCTAACTAAAAAAGCCGCTTACAGACTTACGCCTTCTTTTAAACAAGGTATATTAATTCTCTCTAACGCTCTGCTTCTGATTCTCTGAAGCTAACACATAAACAAACCAGCAGAAGACCTGGCCATTTCCCCCATGGAGCCATGCAGGAAATTATCTTCTCCTCCTGTTCTACTAGCTATTCAGATGATGAAGAGGATCTTTTCCTCAGAAGTGTATTTTCCTCAGGTGGTGGAATTCACCCAAGAGTCATTTGATTTAACCATCTGTCCTACTTTCCTTAGTGTTGACTCATCCTCAGCCTCCCCGTGGTCAGCCCATCGATTACAGGCTGTAAAATAGCCTAGGTTATCTTTCTGTCTGTGGGCATATAATAGGCTTCCATACTATTTATTATAGCTTGTCTTTCATGTGTCATTTTTAATATATGAAATAAGAAATTTTCATGGGAAGCTGCTTAGGGTTTTGAGGAGGAAGAAACAGATGGATTGACAAAGAAAGGGGAGATGCAAGACAAATTGCACAGAACACACTGTGATTAGCAAATAAACAAGGCACGAGGTAAGGCAGAATGAGTGAACAACGTTGAGGAGGCTCTGAAAATGCTCAGAGATCCAACAGCACTTGATGCCAGGTTCCCGTGTTTTAGCAGGGTAGCCTCCAGAGCCAGAAAATGGAAACAGGAGCAAAACAGTGCTTTGCAGTAGGACAGGAGGTGATTTGTGGTCTGGGGTGTTTGGTGCAAAGTGCCTGAGGTGAACAGTGGGACTGAAAGTCTTTGTTAAAAGGCTTTTATTCAAGGGAGAACCCCACTGAAGGCATTTTCCAGCTCTCTGAGGCTGTGATTTCATCCAGTTCTGCAGGCTTAGGTGGTTACTCTGAATTTACAGTGAGACAGTTGAGGAAAGCATGTGATGTAGAATCTGCAAGCACCCACATGAGGAAGTTTAATTTCAAAGCATCCACAAAAGTTTAATAAGCCCAAGCTTTTCTTATCAAGGAATTCATCACTATTAGCCTTCATGTCAGCAGGGATTGTCCATCAGCATGTGCTGCTCACATGTGAGACATGGCTTTCTGGTGTAGTATCTAACCCTGGAAGGATGTAAGTAGAAGCTAGTGGTGTAAAGGTTGTTGATGCTCTAGAAGGCTCTAAAAGCTAGAGGTTAGTGCTCTGCTGAAATAGGCACGGAGAACAGCCTCCTCTTTGACAGGCCACAATATCAAGAGAAGGATATCAGTGGTAGAAAAAGACAAAGGTGTAGTTAAAAGCAAGGTGAGCTGAGCCTGTCATGCACAAATGTATGTATTATATCCCTTGCATCAATATTCAGACTTCAGCTGCCCTTGTTTCTTGTTCTATAAATTACCTAGCTAGAAGGACCAGCTGTAATGCACTGAAGCTAAGGACGTAATAGGAAGATAAGTGGTGAACTCAAGGCAAACAGCAAGTAAAGTCTGAGAGAACTAGGCCCTCCTTTGTAAATTTCCTGACAGCTGCAAATGAAATGTAATGCTGACAGATGTAAAGTAATACTCCACAAAAATAAACACAAGGAGAAAATGAGAATTGGGCTATAACAGACAGACTTTGAATAAGACTTTCAAGAGGTGATGGTACTTGCTCACCAAATGGTCTGATGATAAGAGAAAGCAACTTGAAAACACAAGAATCTTGGAATACAAAAACTGCACAGTGACATTTGATGAAATACTAAAAATGCTGTGTGTCTCTAACAGTGCCACTATGACTCAAAATAGTAAGAAAACAAAAAAGAAGACAATATTTTGTTCCTGATTTACACAGTATTAAGCCCCAGCAGGCTGTTAGAGACGACTGGCTCAGGAGGGAATTTAAATACCCCCAGCACCCCTGTTTGGATGAGAAAAATATTTGAAGAATTTGTTTCACCTGTGCTGTTTTCCTGGAAGATTAATGCATTCTCATTAGGAGCCTTCTCCCTGAAACAGTCACCAGCAAGGACACAAGAACCACCTACTCAGACTATGAAATCTCAAGCGGAGACTCACCTTTTGCCTGTCTTGCCACAGTGCCTACATCTTATAGTAACAGTTGCATTTCAGTTCTAGGATATCACTGGCTAGATGCAGCTGTGGTTGGCATCTGTCCAGTCTCAGAGTGGGGAGAGGGATGCAGAGCTGCACCACCATCAAAATTCAGCACAAGAGCTGAAGCGATGCCTGACACATGCAGGATTATAACACCTCTTTGATTTCCCTTATCTTTCAGTTCACTTATCTAACTTGGTTGAACCTACAAAGCTTTTTGTAAAGCCAAGCTACTTCTTCTCTCAGTCCAAGGGCTTAGCATCTCTTGCTGTGGGGAGCTGTTTTCTTGTTTCATAGAGCAGATGGTTTCCACGCAGATCAGCTTCTTTGGCTCGGTAGGACAACAAAGTGAGCATAGGACCACTGCTACTTCACTTTCCTTGCCTCAAGAATCCTGCCTGGATTGGCATGAGAATTTGCATTCCTCTTACCTGTTTATGGCATTTTAAAATCAGGTGTCAGTCAAATCTCCTTTTATAGTCAGTAAAGAGAGTTAAAGACTCCCAGAGTGAGAGACATCCAATCCTGAGGTCTCATATAGACAGGAACTACTGAAGTCTGTCCATTATCTGTGAGGAGAAGCCAGACAACTAACTTAAACGAGATGCCTAGTTTTTAAAAGATTGACATTAAGGTTAGTCAGGACTGAGGCAAATAGGATCACTTCCCAACAGTCTGACCCTCTCAGTTCCTCAACTGAGAGGTCATCTCAAAATTCTTCTAGGGGAGATTACATCCAGGTAAAGAAGGCAAATCTGTTGCCGGCCTTTAATAACTTACTAGACAATTTACTAGCAATGGAAATCATCTTTAGATAGAGAGATACTTTGACTCTGCTTGAGGAGCCGTGTTTTAATGTGGAATATCTGTAGTAACATGAATTAAATTAGGGAATTAACATCATTGTATCTAATGGGATCATTAAAATTTATATACAGTGTGGCATAGTGGGGCAATCTTGAATTCATCTTAGATTAATCCTCTTTGTTTTAGTAAAAAGCACAGACCAGAGAGTAACTTTTTCATAATAATGTATTGCAATATTGTAATATGGGCTATCACTTGGTGTACTTCAGAGTCAGTGTCTTGAGTGTTATGATTATTTAATCCTTTATTGCACAATAATTTTCTGTATAAAACTGGATCTCATGAATGTTAACTTCAAGAGTAACAGAGTAAAGTTGAGGAAATGGAGGGATAAAATTACGCAGAACTTCACGTCAGACACTCATTAGACAATACGGATTCTATATTTTGTACTGAAAGAAGCAGAATAAACATCTTCGTAATCTGTCTTTAGTTTTGCAAATTGATGCTTGGGCAATCAAATGTTGTTAAGTGCCTCTTTTCTCATAAAAGGGTAAAAACATATGACTGTGGAGAAGAAATTGCTGGTTGGTTCTCTATGTTTCTTGGTCGTCCGTGTCGCTTGATAAGACAATGTTCAGACATGAAAAACAGGTCACATCAGAAAAATACAAAAGGTATGTTGTCATTCTTAAAAATATTTGTTATTTCTCACTTAGTAAACATCAGGAACATGGACTTCATACTGAGTATACAACTACCCTGATAAATGATGAAAGAATCTTCCAATATTGATATAGTAGGTTTCAAAGGGTACATTTATACCTAAACTGTGCCTATCCTGCCCTGCTACTTCTTACATTTGGTGAAAATGTACAAATGCACCACTCTGGGTGTGGGTTCTATCATCATGACTATTATTTTGTGTGGAAACTCAATGGTAATTGAAAAATTATCTTGAAAAATCTATAAACAAAGAATTTATTCTTAGATTAAACTTCATTACAAAAAGGATCAAACTGAAAGAGCGTTGCAAATCCATAGATATTGCTCATAATTTATTTTAGATATTTGGCAAAACCTCAGCTCTATCTCAAGTTCTAAATGCATTGCATCATTTACAGGTTTGAGGGGATTCTTGAATCTTTCCATAGTGTCTGGAGCCGAATGAATAATTTTTTAGTGAGAATGAATAAGAGGTCAAAGGAAAGATGAGGTGAAATTACTAGTATAATCATCCTGATTTATAACGATCATTTTAGAATGTCAGATTGATTTTTTTAGGTCTGGCACCTGCTACAAACATCTCACTCTCTCTTGTGAATGAAGCACAATACCTCCTGATAAACATAGCAAGCATTCTGCAGCTGAAAGAACATGTTTCTGCAAGGTAAGATCTTTCTGTGTCCAAATATCTCTTAGCAGTCCTGGATTCCAGAATCTTGTCATAAGATGCCAGTATAACTGTGGAAATATAGAGAGAGCTACTTTTCAATATTAACAAATGTATAGGTACTCAACTGCTGTAGTTACTCATTCCTGTATGAATTCTGAAAATTCAGATTAAATGTTTAAAAATAATCAGTCTGCCAGTCATCTTTAAAAAAACTGAAAATTCTTGTCAGTTGATTTGGTGGCAGGATATTATTAGGAACCAGCCAACTTCTGATGGTGGGAATCACAGGGATGATTAGGTTTTTTCAGCATAAATAATCTGGCAGGTGAAAATACAAAAAATTTGCTACTTGCTGTACTATTTCTTTACTATGGGAAAGATTAAGATTTAGAGCTAATATTCACAACAGAAATAGTTAAAAACTACTTGCAGGACTGAATTAATTTCATTTCTTAATTGAATTTTCCTTTACTTGTACAAAAGTGGAACATTGGAACATTGAGCCAGGCCACAGTTCGAAGATAAGGAACCCGTGTCATCCAAATTTTCATATACTGACAACAGAAGGTTGTTGTTTCTTGAATATAACTAGGACAGGCTCCAATTCCACAGAAAATCTTCCCTCAGGGCGTCCATCATAGCCGTGCATCCCACAGCCCTGGAACTTGCCTCTGAGCCCCCTTTTCTTGTCTCACCAAATTTCCATGCCTCACATTGGAGTCATCTTCTCTCTTCTTAGCCACCCACCAAACATGCCCCCTGCATTGAGATTTCTGGTTTAAGTAGAGGAGGAATATATATATATATATATATATACATAGCCATAGAAGGATGCGTCTACAGCTTCAGAATTTAAAACCACCAACTGAATGAATCATCACTGCAGACCACTGGAGCTTGCATTGCCTCGGGGTTTTCTTTTTTTAGGAGAAGACTGTTGGGCAATTTTAGCATATCATGGAAATGGTCCTCTGGGAAAAATGCATGGAAAGGGTTTGCATCAGTCCATCTCTCAGCCATTCTGACTACCCTTCCTCAGTGGTAGTTAATGCCTTCTTCTGAGGCTTCGGTGGCTGGGTTATGTCTCCTTGGGAAACAACACTTGCAGACTGGGCTTTTTGCCTGGTGAGAATCAGTGAGGAACCTTCCAGACATGGAATCTGAGTGCAAAGAAGAGTATGGCACCAGAGGGAGCAGCGTGTGAGGATGAAGGAGGACAGGGAACTTCGGGAAGCCATGCAATGTCAGATGATCCACTGATTTTATGCCTCGTATCTTCCAGCACAACTAGGCTTGTAACGCTTTCCTCAAAGGAAACTCCAGATGTGTCTGGAGCTGCCATGGTGTCTGAGAAGCATCTTGCTTTCCACTCTACAGCACAAGTTGGAAAGCCTCTCCCTGTTTTGCCATGCAGTGCTTTCTCAGGGTGCCGCTGAAATTAATTCAGCACAGACATGCAGTCTTTTCATTCTGTGCTGTTACTAGATCATGGTGTACAAACTTTCCAAATACTGAACTGTGCAATGTACTTTCAAGAATCTGCTCGTGTAGGTCCTTATGAAATGTTTTTCTTTTTTATAAAGTATTATTTAGTATCTTCACATGTGGGTTTATTTTTTGTTTAATGGAAACGTGCTCAGATTTATAAAACAATTTCAATCTTCAGTCGAGTTTTAAAAATTTCTCTTTGTTTGTTTCTTCCCTAAGTAAAAATCAGTCTTCTAGATTGCACTTGGCTCTCAAGAGGTGATCTAAAATAGAAACAGCAATTTAAATAAAAAGTAGAATGTAATACACTGTTGGGGAGCCATATGTAGATGGAGACATTAGTCTCTCTGGTGTTGCCGTTACAGGTCAATTCCATGCATATGCCTATGGCCTGGCCTTTTTCTCAAGTGTTCTTGTTTGAAATATGCCCCTGAAGATGCAAATATTTATTTTCAAGTTTGCCTGTTAAATACATGTAAACCGTTCTGCATTGTGTGGCCCACATCTGTGAAGAGTCCAAAGTACCTGGGGCAAATTACACTGATTTTCATAACAGACCCGTGTTGAGATTTGCAGGATGAAGGTGCCCGTCACTCCATCCAACTAACGCATGTTTTGAAGGAGGGGAAATAATGGGAATGTACTCAGATTCATGCTGCCGAGTAATTAGAAGCAGTTCTGAGGGCTGGGGATAGGTGCAGGAGAGGTGAGGTATGTTGGAGTAGGCTGAAGGCAGAGAGACTGAAAGAAGGGGCACTGCAGTCCTTGAGGATCAGTAGCTAGGGATAACAGAGCAGAAATTGAAAGTAGTTTTCAGCAGCTTTCTCAGGACACCGCAGGCCCAGCTCTGAGGTTACTGGGGCTTTTGAGGACCCCACCGGTACCAGTTGGCATGGCAGGTACTTACATGTCACAAATTGTATTCAAAACTAGAGGCTACACAGCACCCAAGCTCCAAGGGCCCACAGCAAAGCTAGGAGGCACAACAGCATAACTGAACTTGCTCATGACAAAGTGCTATTTTCCTCTTTGTCTGTTTGAGCATCGACATTGTCTGCACCTTCTGTTGGCTCCTATCTCCTGCAATCATTAAAAACTGTGTCTCAGCAACGGGATTGCTTGTGGGATCTCAAGGGAAAACCTCTAGCCCTGCAGCTTCCCATCCCACTTTCTACCTCCAGGCTGATGGAGCCCTTGTGAACAGTGAGGTGCAGCTGGGCTCGTGATTTGACTGAAAGTCTGCACGGACAGTTTATCCTTAAGCACATTTGTCTGCTCAAGAAGATCATCCAGTCTATTTTAAATAAAATCAGGGTCTTTTTTTTCACCTAACAGGCCTCTTCTGCCAAGACTGCTTGCTGTGAACTGTTTTCCCTGTGCTTTGATTTTGCATAATTTTCCTCATTTTAATTAAAACACATTTTAAACTGTATGTCCTTAATTTTTGAAATTTTTTTTTTCCAGGACAGAAAACTTCTCTCTTCACTACTTACACAGGTTTCTGCCCCTGCTGCAGGCTGTCATTTCCCAAAGTTGCCAGACCACAGCTGACGGAGTATCAAAAATTGTTCATATCCGTAACATCTAATGCAAAAAGAAAAGCTCTTCCCCACTAGCAATGGCACTGAGAGACCTCTCTTGCAAATTTTAGGGCTATCTTCTTTTCTGGTACTGGTTGGGCTCTCCTTTAGCGGAAGAGTGAAGAACACAATTCAAAGGTGCAGCCAGATTTCTGCTATTTGTATGCAGTCTGCTGCTCTGTCTGCTTCATATATGTTCTGCGCGCCGACACAAATCTACACTCTGGCAGTTCAAATGCTTGTAAAGAGGTGGAGATATCACCACACAGAGATTCATTTTTTCAAAACATCTATCATTTGGTGCAATCTGCTGCATCCCAAAGGCAAATAATAATAATAATATGAGGAATATATTATCTCATAAAATGCTTTTACTTGCCGTTTTCACCTTCAGCGTCTGCTGGTTTTGTCTCTTTTGCCATTGCAGCGTATGCAGAGTAAGTTTCTATTTGCCTTCTCCTTAGAAGCATTTAACAAGGCAAATGACGCCTAACTCGGAAGATCTTTCTGTTTGTTATCATTAGCCTTACATACGGTAGCTGATATGGAGTTTTCTCACATGCATTGTTCACAATCACCTGTCTACATGCTTTCATAGCTACAATACCAGGTTACACATCTGAAGAAGCCACCTAGAGGATTACCAATTATAGTCGAAGCATTACAAATTATAGATAAATACCTTGGGCCGTTTTCGTAGCCTTAGTAATAAAACTTGGTCCTGGTTTGGAGAAACATTTGCTGAATCATATTAGCCACTAGATTGTTACAGCACAAACATCTAGTGCAGAAATACTTAATAAACCTTATTTTTTTCTTTTTCTCTGTCACCTCTGTGAGACAGATTGGAAGAGCCATTGGAAATAGAGGAATTAATCAGACGTTTCCGTGCCAACATTGTCATCAGTGCACCAGAGTCTTTTGAGGAAGAAGAGTGGGCTGAGATTTCAATAGGCACTCTGCGATTCCAGGTGCAAACTCGTCTCTCTTGTCGTAGTCCCAATCTATCACAAAAGTATTTTGACCCTTAGAGACAGAGCAATTTTTGCAAGGCTTTGGCTGGAACATGGGCAGCACAGTTTGTGCAGATGAAATTTATGAAGTGTGTAAAAAAAAAAAAAAAACCAAAAAACTACACCATGCCATGACCTGCAGCAAATGTGTTTCAGTATAACTGAGAGGTTTTGACATATTTCTCCACACCCTTTTTTTAATTTCATAATTCATAGAATTTACTACCTCTACCCAACTGAGCAGAATAATAATCACTGTTTTGAGGCAGAGTTTGCAGCAAATATTTAGCCAGCATGTCGCAAGAGAATACTGGTTGCTGTTAATCATAATAGTCCAAATGTATCCTTAGATTGCTGCATGTCACGCAACTGATTGCCGAAAGACTGGACGTGAATACAAGTAAGCAGTTAGTGTCTGTTGCCCCCTGTTGTATACATTTTGTCTTAATCTCCATTCAAGACACATTTCTAAGTCAAGCCTGGTAGGGCTTTTTTGTATGTTATGGTTTGCATCATATCTAACAATATAGTGTGCTTTGTACTGTAAGGAAAATGCTGAAGAATCAGACTCTGTTGGTGTATACATTCCTCTGAGAAAAACTTCAGTAAAGGATAGATGAAGCAGCTACACATGAAACCCAAGAGAATGATGCACACATGTATTACATGTTCTATTGGATTTGTCTGGACCTTAGATATGAAATATGTATTTGAAAATGCATTGCCTGGGATGAGATAGTGGCTTGTTCATTGTTACCTTAGCGATGATAATGGGAGTGTGAATAACAGAAGTGCTAGGGTCAAATCTAGTAGCCTTGATAGACATCACTCCTATTTCTTTCTGGTCAGCATACTTTAAGAAATTGAGAGGTCATTTTTTCAGTAAGGGTGGAAAATATGACGTGTCTGCTCTTTTCTTGTGTACTTTTATCAATAAGCTGTAATATGAGCTACAGAAAACTGAGGGAAAAAATTAGGTAGAAGGTGAAGGACACAAAAGAGAAAATCCTTGGTGTATACCTTGTTGGAGGCTGGAGCTGCACTAGGGAACTCAGGCCAGGATCCTGTTGTGGAAGATACTGTAAAACTACAAACTAAAAAGGCATGCCTCTTTCTGGCATTGAAATATTGTAAGAATGCAAGCCAAAATAGTAAGGCTTCTTCAACTCGCATTGTCTTTTCTAGTCTCTGCTAGATCCTTATTCAGATACTGATGTAGTAACAGTAGAAATTATATTACTGGTGCTCAATGCCAGGAAAATAGTAGAAGCTGGTTGAACAAAGCAAAGCAGGAAAAATATTTCCTCCTCTGTCTTGTTTTTTTGTTCTTTTAATAAAATATTAAAGCTGTGGAAAACCACCTTCTGAAAAAGCTAAGACAAAGTGATGATTACACTGATAAGTTGTACAAGTGATTCTAGACATATCTAAAAAAAAATGAAATAGCATTTCAGATCAGCATATGAAATGTTTGCAGTGTAAGGTTTAATAAATTTGCCCTATTTGAAATTTATGACACATTTTACAAAAGTAGAATGGGCATATTGGGATACTGTAAGAACAGTTTCTATAATGTACAGTTTTGCTAAAGTTGGGGATACAATATTCAGTGAAACTGCAGTATGTCTTCCTTATTCATTTTAATGCTTTAAGAAGAAATTTGTTGTGGGGCTTTTTTCCCTAAGAACAGAACCTAGATCAAATAAGAAGTAACTTTAAGATCTGTGCTCTGTAATACGTAATGTATGATGTTACACTAGAGGATCTCATTATTCCTTGTGATTATGTAAACTTGTAAAACTTCACATTTTGCATTCTGATTATCTACAAATGCCATGCATATGGGATAGATACTGTGCATTTCAAGTGCACTGAAATGATGTAAAAACTACTCCTCAATTTTCTATTCAGTTCTCCTTTGGGCAAATAGCCCTGCCAGCCTGTAGATGAAATGAAGACATCAGGAAATACAAATATGTAAATGTTTGGTGTTACTCAGATTCTGTCTGTGAGAAATTTTTCCTTAAAAAAAAAAAGACAAGAAAAAAGTAAAGAAGAAAGAAAAATTAATAATTCAGTGAGAACTTCGGAAGCAGATCCTTGCAAAACATACCTACCATATTAGGTGACCAGGTCTGACCTCCTACGTAATGAAGCATAAAAGAAGAAAGGGAAGGTATGAGAAAGATACGTGTTTAAGGTATTATGATGGCCAGAAGCTTTTACTGTTCTGTGTTGTACTGCTTTGATGGACAGCTGTGAACCTTCTTTAACTAAAATTTCAGGTTGTGGGTCCGTGTAGCAGATGTCAAATAATCTGCATCGATCAACAGTCTGCAGAACGAAACAAAGAATTTCTGCAGTCTCTGTCTGCTGCCAGAGGTAGAAAGGTCAGTACAATACTCCAAAATAGCTGTATAGAAAGATGTAGTGACTATATTGCATGCATAGTAAAATATCAGCTGAGGGAATATTCACAATTAAGTTGTCATGCTAATCGTTACCATTTGTAAAAAGAGGATGCACTTACAATCCGGATATGACATGGTTTATTTCCATAAAATCTCAACGCTTTTTTTATTCAGCAACTGACTATTAATATGCATTAATTTTTACTGTGCTTGTTTTCATTCAGTATGTACTGCTTTACAGTGTGTTTATTTTGGTCGTGAAAAACACAAGCTGATGCACTGATGTCATTCAAGAAGAGAAATATGCAGAAAAATCACTAAGTGTTTGAAATGATAACTTAGCTCATGAGACTAAATTTTATTCTTACTGTGAGAAACTATTTAGTAGGAAAAACAGAGCAGATGTGAATATAGCTACAGCAGATAATAATTGATTAAGAATGTGACTGGAGATTAAGTGAAATACAGGAGTTCATTTGGAGTCCTTCAGCTTTGTAAGGTTGCATTGCTTCTTGGAATTGAGAGTGCTCAGACGATGGCTAGACAGTTTGGCATCACAGATCTCCTCATAAGTATTTATTTAGCTGAAATTCCTTACTCTAAATTAATTGCTTCCTGTTCATTAAGTTTCTGTTGTAAAAGTTTGTTAGCCAGTAAGGGCTCAGAAGCTTTGCCAATACCAGCCAAACACCAGAGAGGGCACGGCACAGGGGCAGAGCGATAGCAAATAGGTTGAAAATCATTCACCCAAACAATGCACAGACAAGTTCCAAATAATACTTTCTTTGTTCGGAAAAAAATAATTAATTGATTCATCTCAGTGACTCATTAAGCACAGAAAGGGCTACATTTTCAATGAAAGTTGTCCTTGGTGAATAGCTCCGCCAGCTCTGTCTAGAAGACAGCTGCCTGGTGCAGAGTGAGACGGGAGAGGTGAGCAGGCAGGGGCCAGCTGTCTAGGCACAGCTTCCCCCTGACCTGAGATGACTTCGGATTGCCCAGCAGGCTCTGGCATCCAGATCACCACAACACATGCGCCTTTGTGCTCCTTGTCCTGGTGGGTAGCCTGAGGACAAGAGCCCTCTCCAGGTAATGGTGAGCCACAGCTGAAACATCTGGGACACTTCAGAGAACATTCTGGCACTCTGGGCAGAGATGCTGCCAGGCTGCCACATGGGGTGTGGTGTGCAAAGGGCTTTCTCTACCCACATAGGTTTTACTGGATTATGACTTGAATCCTTTGTAGAAGGTATTTAGGGGCCTTCTCAAATGACAACAAAACCTTGCCCAAGACACAGATTCCCAGGAGAGGCAAAGCATTTTCTGCATGTGTCCTGCAGCAAAGATGAGGGCTCTCTTTCATTATGAGTAACTCAGCAGCATGAAGATTTTCTTTTAATACAAGCACTCCTAGAACCAAGTAGCTCATTCAAACAACACTAAGGCAAAGAGAGCAATCCAGCTGCTTGAGAGCAACCTGGCTCCAGATAAAAGACACAAGAGAAGGGGAGGCACTGCAGAGAACAGAGCTGCTATTCACTTCAGGAGAGTGCTCTGCTTCCCTTAGCTGCACAGCACTATTTATGCTGCAAAGAACCAGGCCTTTTTTTTATTTTTCTCAGCCTTCAGCACTGCTGGCAGATGGGATCTTTTGAGCATGCCCAGCTCTGCATAAGGCCAAGTCCTCTGGGTTAGCCTGACAGCTGAAAGAGTTTGAACTGGTAGTTTTGCCTGAACTGATCTGAGAAGTCCTCAGAGCCCATCCCTCCTGAAGTCATCTGTGGGGTGATGGTCACCAGCTGGTTATCAGTGAGTAGCACCAAGGACTATGGCATCTTCAGCGTGCTAAGCAGACCTAGCAGACAACATTGATCCAAACCTTTCACGGTTCACAGTGGGGAGAGAAAAAGAACATGGAGTTCCTGTGCTTCTGTTAAATTGCAGAGCTAATCCTTTGGTGACTCATGTCTCTAGCATGCGCCCTTCTGTTAAGGAGTCATCTAATAGACCTCATGTTCTTTTTTTTATCAGATACAGATTCCGTGAAGGAATTTAGCAATGTTTGTTCCCAGCTGTCAATAATGCAATTCGACCCACAAAAACCAAATGCAACAAAATAAGATTTCGGCTAATTTCCCAGCAGAAGGGGAACTGATATTTTGAAAGGCTGTTGTAGTTGCTTGATTTCCAGAACATTAAAGATGCTACACATAGGAATGGGTAGCAAATCCTGAATACTGAACGAGAGAGCCAGATGCCAATATTTGCCATTTTGTTTTGTTTTTCCAAGAACACCAACCTGGAAAAATATATCAAACTATATCAGACTGGTAGCCCAAATGACAGCACTGCCAATGAACTTCAATAATGAGCTAAATAAAGTAAGGCTTGTAAGAAGAGGTGGTTCTATATTTATTTCTGAAATCATATTTTTCTCCATCCCCCTGAGACACTGAGAACCTGCTGCTCCAAGTTGAAAGACTGAGACTTTGCATAGATGGATTGCAGCTGAAAGTCAGAAACAGTTACTGTAATTAGCCACACAAGCAATTTGCATGTTGCCTGATAAATGTAAAGCAGGGTGCTGAAGCCTAGCCAGCTACTTCTTATGAAACCTTTTATCACATTTTTTGAAATAAATCGCAAACACCTCTACAAAGTGAACTCGAGCTCTGCTGCCATCAGTTCTGAAGAAACACTCATTAAGGATTCCTTCTGTAATTTTCGACTGAAAAGGAAAAATGAGCTCTGCTTCTGTGACAGAGCTCTTGCTGTTCCTGCGGGAGACTACAAAAGACTAGTAACTACATTAAGCAAGTAGCATAAAAATAGACACGCTCTGTTTCACATGCATGACCACCTGATGCAAAACACACATAGACAGAAAGGAGAGAACACCAAATTCTCACCCATCTTCTGTGTTTTGCAGATGCAGTTTAGTGCTAACAACAGCAGGAGCCCAGTGGGTACATTTGCAGCAGTGCTATAAGCTGGGACTTGCTATCAAGGTCACAAAGGGCATTGTATTAGCTGTCTGCCCCAGCTTAAATGTATGGATAGCAGTACATAAAGGGATATCCATTATGTTTGCACACTCCCTCATACACTAAAAGGCTGTGTTTTTTCCTGCAGGCTGTTGATCCTCCTTTATGTATCCCGTTGTGCCTTGAGAGAGCTTCTTTCCCTGCAGAATAAGGCTCTGTGCCTTTCTATTGCTTACTGAAACCTTGGGAAGGATAGCAAATGACTTCTCTTATCTGATTCTTCGTTATCATCATTTTCATAATAATGCAGGGCTTTATGCTATGCAGTGCTTTTCATCCAAAGATCTGGAACATTTGCAAACAGTGATTTGTGTAATTAGTAGACCTCTGAAGTAATATGGTTCTCTTTTCTCACTGGTGGCTGAACTGGAAAATTTAAGGTAGAGCAACGGAAAATCAGTTCTTAGGAAAACATTCTGCTGTCCAGATATTTTCAAGAGCACAAGATGGGGGGGGGGGAGGGGGTTTGACACCAAGATAAAAGTTTCTCTTTTTTCCAACATGAAAAATGAGCATGTTGAAAATGTGTACTTCCACTCTCCTATTTTGTGAGGCTTTGCTAATAAGTTTTGGTGAATCCAGGGCTAATAAAACATCCTTATGTTTAAAAAAAAAACCAGCTTTCATAAGTGTATCTCCCAAACCTTTGCATGGGAGGGAGGTTGTGTTACTGTATGAATAAAATGAGCAGACATGAACAGGTAAATTTATGTACTGGGAGAAGGCAGCTGAGAGCTACCTCCGGGGCAAATCATCCATGCAAAGCTAAGTTTTAGCATGCAGTATCACTTATGTACTTGTTACGCATTCTAGCAGGGCATTTTCCCTAGCAAATGCTAGTCTGAATCAACTGATTGTTTAGGAGCTGTAGCTTGAAGGCATCTCATCTCAGCCTTTCTCAGATGTAGCCCCTCAGGTTTCTATCTGACAAAAGGAGATACTGCACCCAGGATATTTCTCTGTCGGTGAATATCTAAGCAGTACATATTGCTGTTGATCCAGCGAATGTACTTGAAACAACATGCAAGAATGAGAGCATTTTATAGCTCCTCCTTTAAGGGAGTGTGATTGCTATCTTATGATTCACTGTTGGCAAGAATAAGTGTGTTTTATCTTTTTCTCCCAGCAGTGAATTGGTGTGCTTTTTACTAATCAAGAAACTTTACAGTTTTTGTCCCTGTGAAGTTTTAGAGTGATGCAAAGAGCCCCTACCAGAAGACTGAGCAGATAAAGCCAGAGAACTCACATTCCAGCACTCCCTGCCCAGTTCTTGGTGTGTTCTGGGGAGGTTATATACAGAATAAAATGTCCTTCAAGTCAGGAAAAGGTGGCAATAGCAGAGAGAGATTATGTGGTTTATTGGAATAACTCCGCAGGCTGTAATCGCTCTGTCTGAAAGCCTCATTTTTCAACAATGAAATGTGAGAAGGGTCGATTTCTACATTTCATCGTTCCTTTGAAACAGCTAGAATGGAAGGATGCACAGCTTTTGAGGTTACTCAGGTCAGGGTGGGGGGGAGAGGAGAGTTGTGAGGCGCAGTGCTGGCACTATTATCAGTATTTCCTGAGTCAATATTTATAACTATTGAAAAAACAATGAAATTTACTTTAAAGATATTAGATCCACTTCTGGTAATCACAAATTAAATTTTGGTCTTAAGAACATTCACAAAAGAAAAAGGTCAGCAAATCCAAGCAGGTATTAGTAGTAAAATATATAGACCATCAGTATACCATCATCTTGAAAAGTCAGGATCACAGAACAACAGAATTGTTTTCATTGGAAGAGAGCTTAAAGATCATCAAGTCCAACCGTTAACCCAGCACTGCCATGTCACCTCTAAGTCTTGTCCCTCAGCGCCACATCTACACGTCTTTTAAATACCTCCAGGGATGGTGACTCCACCACTTCCCTGGGCAGCCTGTTCCAATGCTTCACAACACTTTCAGTGAAGAAATTTTTCCAAATATCCAGCCTAAATCTCCCCTGGTACAACTTGAGGTCATTTCCTCTTATCCTGTTGCTTGTTATTCGAGAGAACTGACTGACCCCCCACCACACTGCATTCTTGGTACAACTTGAGGTCATTTCCTCTTATCCTGTTGCTTGTTATTCGAGAGAACTGACTGACCCCCCACCACACTGCATTCTTCTTTCAGGTGGTTGTAGAGAGTGAGAAGGTCTCCCCCAAGCCTCCTTTCCTCCAGCCTAAACAACCTCAGTTCCCTCAGCTGCTTCTTATAAGACTTGTGCTCTAGATCCATCACCAGCTTTGTTGCTCTTCTCTGGACACACTCCAGCACCTCAATGTCCTTCTTGTAGTGAGGGGCCCAAAACTGGACACAGTATTCAAGATGCAGTCTCCCCAGTGCCGAGCATGGGGGACAATCTCTTCCCTCCTCCTGCTGGCCATGCTATCGCTGATACAAGCTGGGATTTTGGCCTTCTTGGCCGCCTGGACACACTGTTGGCTCCTATTCAGCCAGCTGTTGAACAGCACCTCCGTGTCTTTTTCCACCAGGCAGTTTTTCAGC
>NW_010399254.1:74711-76239 GCF_000710305.1 Buceros rhinoceros silvestris | reverse complement strand
CCCAAAACTGGCCCCAGTATTCAAGATGCAGTCTCCCCAGTGCCGAGCATGGGGGACAATCTCTTCCCTCCTCCTGCTGGCCATGCTATCGCTGATACAAGCTGGGATTTTGGCCTTCTTGGCCGCCTGGACACACTGTTGGCTCCTATTCAGCCAGCTGTTGAACAGCACCTCCGTGTCTTTTTCCACCAGGCAGTTTTCCAGCCACTCTTAACGAAGCCTGTAGCATTGTAGGAGGTTGTTGTGAACCAAGTGCAGGACCTGGCACTTGTCTTTGTTGAATCTCATACCGCTGGCCTTGGCCCATCAATCCAGCTTGTCCAGATCCCTCTGTAGAGCCTCCTGACCACTTGTGACCAGCCACCAACTGGATTTAACTTCGTTCACCACAACTTTCTTGGCCCAGCCATCCAGCCAGTTTTCTATCTAGTGAAGCATATGCCCATCCAAGCCATAGGCAGCCAGTTTCTCCAGGAGAATGCTGTGGGAAACAGTGTCAAAAGCTTTACTAAAGTCTGGGTAGACAATGTCTACAGCCCCTCCTTTATCCACTAAGTGGGTCACCTTGTCATAGAAGGAGATCAGGTTAGTCAAGCAGGACCTGCCTTTTATAAACCCATGCTGACGGGGCATGATCACCTGGTTGTCCTGTATGTGCAGCATGATGGCACTCGGGATGATCTGCTCCATAACACTTCCCGGCACCAAGACCAGACTGACAGGCGTGTCGTTCCTCGGATCCTACTTCCAGCCCTTCTTGTAAATGGGTGTCACATTTACTATCTTCCAGTCAACTGGTACCTCCCTGGTTAGCCAGGACTGCTGGTAAATGATGGAAAGTGCTTGGTGAGCCCTTCTGCCAGCTCCCTCAGAACTCTTGGATGGATCCCATCCAGCCCCATAGACTTGCACACGTCTAAGTGTGCAACATGTCACTGACCATTTCCTTTTGGATTTTGGGGGCTTCGTTCTTCTCCCTGACTCTGTCTTCCAGCTCAAGGGGCTGGGCATTCTGAGAACAACTGATCCTAAAGACTGAGGCAAAGAAGACATTCAGTACGTCTGGCTTTTCCTCATCATTGGTCACTATGTTTCCCCTGCATCCAGCAAAGGATGGAGATTCTCCTTAGTCCTGTTACTGTATTATAGAGATAATGTATTGCTGTTAATGTGCTATAGATACAATTTTTATTGTCTTTTATGGCAGTAGCCAGATTAAGTTCTAGTTGGGCTTTGGCCCTTCTCATTTTCTCCCTGAACAGTCTTACGAGATCTATGTAGTGGTCCTGAGTAACTTGCCCCTTCTTTCATAGGCCATAGACTTTTCTTCCTGAGTTTGAGCCAAAGGTCTCTGTTTTGTCAGGCTGGTCTTCTACCCCACCAGCTTGTCTTAGGACACACTGGGATTCTTGCACCTTAAAGATTTCCCTCTTAAAGAGTATTAGCCTTCTGGGACTCCTTAGGCATCACCCAGTCTCAGCACTGAAAAAATTACTAAGAGACTTTAGATGCCTATTATCATGTAGGG
>NW_010399254.1:73133-74543 GCF_000710305.1 Buceros rhinoceros silvestris | reverse complement strand
GACCAGTATTTGAATAGTGTTCAAGGACTCCTGAAGATAAGATGTATTCACACATGCCTTTTCTTAAATTCTGAATGGTTTTAAGTGCTTTAAGGAAAAATTGGTAAATTAAGTTGTACACAGTGAACAGTCTGCAGAGATTTATTTCAGTCACGTTTTAAGATCTATCAACATGTCAGTACAGGAAATATAAATAAAAACTTCTCATGTATCAAATAAGTTCATTTACATGGATGAGTTATAAAATTCCTTCCTGTGTGAAATGTGGTGTAGTATGGACTAATATTAATTTTACAGTATTTGTTTTACGATTGCCTGATTTTTTAAAACAACAAAATTACGACAACTGTCATATTTACATTAGGGTATAGGAAGTAAATCCAGGTTATTAACCACAAGGCTAGAAAACACATAATTTATGCCAATAGAGAAACCACAGCTTGTCATCGAATAAGAGAAAATTAAAAATGGGAAAATAATACTACATACTTTAATATTTTAAATGATGCAGTTGCTAAGTTACCATTTTAGCATCATGGTTGACCCAACACAGTCACTGTGCTAGAGGATTGAGATCTTACTGTTCTGCAGTCATTTCTCAGCATTGAACACTAGAACACTGAGCATAAGGATCTACCCTTTGTCCACCAGTGATGGCATCGTTATGGTCACAGGTATTCAAAAAGTGTCGTTAATAGGATAGGCCTGATCGGCTCCAGCTCATAGCCTGTGTGAAATGCTGTGAGATGTGAGATGAAGAAATAGCAGAAGCAGCCAGAAAAACTGTGCTTGGGAGCTGTTTTTAACATTTAGGATTACAAATGAAACAGAAATGCCCAAATTCGGCATCCGAGGCCATGTCGGATTTACAACGTCTGCTGCTTTATAACATCTCTTCTACTTGGGAGCAGGTCTCAGCCTTACCTCTCGCTAATTCTTCAAAGACTAAAAGCTGTTTCGCATTACCTCATTACTGTATCTTTATTTAATTATGAAGTACAAGAACAGAAGAAAACATACTGCCTTCATATTTAGTCTGTCAAATAAGCTTCCTTAAATTCAGCTATCACTATTTTTTTCATTTATTGCAATCCCTTTTACCTAGTATATTTTTCTAAACCTGCTGTAAATGTAATTCCCTCAGTTTCAGGATCATCGATCTGAATGATGGCAGTAAATGTAATCAGGAAATGGAGAAGGAGAATAGAGTCTTCTTTTTAATGAATTTCATTTGTTAATTTATTTGCTTTGCACTTTAGAGTGATTGGTATGTTTTGGCTCTAGCCTACCAAAACAAAATACTTTTTATTGAAACCTGTAAAAAATCTGCAAAAAAATTAATATGGGGTTTCCAAGGTCCTCAGTTTGAAGAACAAAGACATTCTAAAGTCTAAAAATCATTTTCCAATT
>NW_010399254.1:56654-73025 GCF_000710305.1 Buceros rhinoceros silvestris | reverse complement strand
TTTCTTACTTTACATATTTATTTAATCAACTATTATCTAATCGTTTGGAAAATATTATTGTGAGGTTGCAAGTCCGTTTCTTGCGCATTTCTAAATTCTCTGCTGCTGGAAAACAAAACCACAAAACCACACCAGCCTCTTACTGTGACATTTCCCGATCACACCCAGCTGTTCGCAGCTACAGCTGTAGAAATCATCGTGCTTAGGATCAAGTCTACACAGAAGAGTGCAGACGCTCAGATCAGGTTTTCGGTGGCTGTGAGGGCTGTGTGGTCAGTGGGTGAAGTGGTTATTCTGTTCCTCTTTATTATTCAGTATCACAAGGACACATATCTAACTATTTCTAATATTTATGTAGGGAGCTTCACTGGTAATGACAGGTAACAAGTGGTAGTACTAATAAAACAAACTTTATGAATGTTTGCTGTAAAACATCCTAAAATATTTATAAAAACAAACGAAGGGAAATTCGCAAAGGCTAAGACAGGTCACAGTTCTGTTAACAAAGCGAATAATTCGTGGTGGAAGATGCAAGACTTTTCCTCGCTGGTTGAACGTACGTGCTTCTCGTGCTGCCTACCCTTTGTTCGTGATAATGCTTTAAATGTATTTGTCAAGAAGCCAGAGCAGCCATTAAATCACAAGACTGTGAGGGAGTGTAAATTACATATATGATACTGTGGAACTTATGATGAAATACTACATTATGTATCCACTTACTTAAGATATTCTTCTTGAATAGTATGGGGTTAGCTTTTGTTTACCGGTCTATTATAGTTAATTAATTTAAAATGTTCTTAATTACATGGAGATAGTACTTACCTCCTTATTCTTAAAGCAATATTGTTTTCTAAATATATCTGGGTTGTGAAATCGTCTGTAGATCTGATACTTTTAACATGAGTTGCGTCTTAATAAATATTTTGCTTTTTTTCAGACAAACTTTGGCATATACCTGATGAACCAGCCTTTGCACTCATCCTTTCCAGATATTTTATCGGTTGGGTGTCAAGTACTGCCAGTGCTGAAGGAGAATACAGAAATTCAGCCCCCAACATCCAGTCAAGAAAAGTGTTCAGGATAGATTCTCTGGTGGAGATGAGATTTATATGCAACTCCACAGAAAAGTCAGTAGTCAGAAAAAAAAAGAAAAAACTTCCACTCATTTGCTTCTGGTTTAAGATTTTAATTTTCTGTTTGCTGTAAACGTTATCAGATGGCAGAACACTTTATAATTACAGCTCACCTACATGTTTTTGCTTGTGATTAGGTTACAGCAGCTATAACTCTATTTTGCTCAATTGCTTCAGGATGCAACAGGTTTGATCAAGTTTTACTGGTGGATGACTCCCAAAACAAGCCGAACATCCTTGTCAGAAACCCACATCTCAGTGAAAGAAAGCAAGCACAATACTCTACTTCCTTATGTTGCTTTGTTAAAACCACATATGGGAGAGAGAATGCAGGACATGTATTTTAGAAATAATGTGGGTGGGAAGGGAACAGTGGGAGAGTGGCATGAGAGCAGCAGTCCATTCAGCTTTTCAGAAATGAAACTGAAGGTGATGTGTAGACAGTCTGAAAGCACCGGAGAAGAAGGAACTCTTACTGAGACACCTGTGTCTCAAAAATCATGGAATCCTAGAATGGTTTGGGTTGGAAGGGACATTCAAAGGTCATCTAGTGCAAACCCCCTATAGTAAGCAGGGACATCTTCAACTAGATCAGGTTGCCCAGAGCCCCATCCAACCTGACCTTGAACATTTCCAAGGACGGGGCATCTACCACCTCTCTGGGCAACCTGCTCCAGTGTTTCACCACCCTCATTGTAAAAAATTTCTTCCTTATCTCTAGTCTGAATCTCCCCTCTTTTAGTTTAAAACCATCACCCCTTGGCCTGGTGCAACAGGTCCTGCTAAAAAGACTGTCCCTGTCTTTCTTACAGGCCTCCCTTAAGTACTGAAAGGCTGCAGTAAGGTCTCTCTGGAGCCATCTCTTCTTCAGGCTGGACAACTGCAACTCTCTCAGCCTGTCCTCATAGGGGAGGTGCTCCATCCTCTAATCATGATTGCAGCCCTCCTCTGGACCCACTTCAACAGGTCCATGTCCTTCTTCTGCTGAGATCAGTGAAGATTCAGGATGACAGTTGCAGAACGCATTCCCTATGAAGCAATTTCATCCATTTGTTCTCGACTTTCTCTTGTCCACATTTTCTCCCTTTCCATCTGATTTATTTTATGTGATGACCTCCCATACACTTGTTTCCTTGCATATTTTTGGATGTTGACACATTTCTTCTAGAGATTTTTCAACTAATACAGTCATGTTTTCTGTGCAGACTTTGTTTATCATCAGTGGTCTCTAATGTCCAGTTAAGGGAACTCTTGAAAGTTTGGATGCTGCTCCATCTCAAACAAGTCAAAATATTTTTGTTACTTACTCTTTGTGCATTTGATAATGGCCACCTTAGAAGGCTTTTGAGTTCTTTACTCTCCTAAATATGACTCATGCTTTCTGAGACCAAATGTCTGAAACATAGGACTTAAGTCTGAAACAACAATTTAAGTGAAAATTAAAAATGTTTAAAAAGCAAACCATACAGAAAAAAAAAAAACAAAACAAACAAAAAAAAATGCATGGAAAGTGAATGTAATGCAAGACTGAATACACTGAGGCCAGGTGACCTGCAACATGTGTCCAGCCAGCTAAAGGGCAGTTTCATGCTTCCAGAAAGGCCTCCTGAAAGAGGACATTCTCCTAGATTTTTTTAGGTTGCTCTATTGCCATTTGGAAAGTGACCCCGTTAAAAGCACCTTCAGGACCCTCATCCAGCATGATTTAGGTGTTCTTTGGGGCAGCATTGGCTCAAACTGTGAAAGTGATTCTGGCTGAAGCAACCCTTGAGCTGTTTGTCTTTGCAGGAGAGCAGGCAGCTTTGTGAAGGAATTGGCCAAACAGTCATTCTGAAAGGGAAGCGACTACCCCAGAGCTGCATGCAATGGGAAAAGGGAAGCACATCACCGAGTGTGAGAATCAGAATTCAAACATGGTCTTTTTTCTTCCTTTTTTTGAAGAACTGGTTTTACTCACTTCAGCTGGACCAGACTCTTAGCAGAGCTTTGTAATGGAAATAAGAGACATTATCTGTTTCTTACAACCTGCCATAAAATACACCGCCAAAGAGAGGTGTTTCATATGTATGTAAACTGAGGATCATTCCTGAGAGCTGTACCTTCCACTTCAGAGCCCAAGCACTGCTCCTTGATGTCTGCTTTGAAAAGGCAGGTCTTTTTCTTTCTAATGGTCAATTATCTGACGATGCAAAGAACAGGCTTTTTGGACCTTGAAAAGCAGTTTCCTGGTATCTGAATCTCTTAACTGTTTTGCTCTTTGCCTTTCTGTTATGCAGAACGTTGTTTTGCTGGGTAGAAAGCCAACTCAGCTCTCACAAATTTAATATGAAGAGACCTGCTGTATGCTGACCTTCAGGTGATCTCTGGTGCTTTGCTGTGTCCTCTTCACCTCACCAGTATGTCATTTGTTTAAAATGGCACAGAAGTTACAAAAGGAAATTGAAAGCAAACCTCAGCAAGCTCTGTTTCACTTGTTATTGGATTTACTACGAAATAAGTCACTCTGGTACACAGCGGCTTGACAAATACTGTTTGAGAATAGCCTTAATGCAATGTATGAAAACTAAGGATGAGAGGATTTGAACTTTAAAAATGTCATGCTTGGTCATTTTGACCTATTATTTACAGGCAATTACACTTTCTCTCTGCTGTGGCTTAGTAATATTAGATCAAGAATAATTTTGTCATTTTACAGGGGGAAAAAACAAATTTCTCTGATGTAAGAACATACTCATTAGTATATTCTGTGCATTTCCCAGAAGGTACATCCTTGTGTTACAGTGATAGGAAATGTCACAACGCTTCAGATTGATGGAAGAGTTGTAAGGAATCTTTCAACTCAACAAAGGATAGTATTTCTCTTCTAGTAAGTGGAGTGTTCCCTCCAGTATTTATATATCTTCCCATCAATGAAGACAAATTCTTCTCAGTGCCAATACTCGGTGGAAAATCTTGAAGTAGGAAGAGTCACTTTTAAATGACATGTGCTGTAAGATTGTAGAAAGAACATCCCCTCACACAATGTGAAAAAAAATCAAAGAAAGAGAACAAACTTACCACAATGCAAACTCAGGTACTGAAGGAATTAAAAGGGCATAAACCCTTCTAAACACTGTATATATTACACAGAAAGGTTATATGTTCTCCAAGGGGTGACTTTTCAATCTTCAGAGTATAAAGACCATTTCATATGAATGCAGGCTCCTTCATCTAAGCGCTCCCATTGCTGCAAAACTCTTTGGACTAATTGCAGATATATTTACCTTATATGGATAAGAAATGTACTTAATACAGTATTTCCAGAGTGCTGTATGTAGAAAGTCCTCTACATATTTGAAAACTAAGTCCATATTTCCTTATAATGAATTTTCAATGAACATTCCATTTTCTGTGGGACTTCTCTAATCTCAGCAAAAATGGTGACTATTACAAGCTCTAATAATAATCAGGAGGCTGAAATCACACAACAGAAATCAGCATTTTTAGGGGAAGCCTCTGAACTCTGTGTTCTCTGATCTGACTAAGATATTTCAGTCGCAGTTTATGATTTATATACTTACAATGGCGTCCTTCAAAATGTGGTCAAAATTTTAGGTCACCCTTCTGTCAGAATTATACACAAATCAGAAGGATGGATTGCATAAAAAAATGTAATTGTTGTTCATAAATGGTAGAGATTATGCTATGCATTTCCTCTTCAGTCTGGTTTTTAACTTTCTTGGAAATGAAACCAATAAAATATATATTGTGCTTGACTTGTCTACTGGTAGTGGTTGCCTTCTTGACGTTTTTGCTCATGAGATGCTGAGTTCTGTTCGGAGGCATTGCCAGGCTCACGGCACAAGTATGCGGCTCAGAACTGCAGGGATGTCTCATCTCTGCTGGGATTCACAGGTAGAGGTGTTCCTCCAGCTGTTACACTGATGGCCTTCATCTGGCCAGTCAGTATGCCACTCAGTTGCACACTCAGCTCAGGCCCTGCACAAAACGCTCTAGTAATCTCCAGTTTCCTTTAAATTATGCCCAGAGGCAGTCCTGTTGGAGCCATCTACGTTACCCAGAGGTTGGAGCTCTCACCGAGGCTGTTGGAGAAGAGAAAGGTAATTTCCCTCTTCTTTGCCTGGAGGGATCCAACACCATCTTTCTCCACTGCCTAAGCTATCAGTCACTAGCAGAGACTGGGAACTTAACAGGGCTGGGTGTGTGTGGGAATCCCAGGGAAGGCTTATCCCTCCCTTCTCATGAGGCTTACATAGAAATGGTTTGTGATTTCACTGGGCCAGAAAGAGAGGGACACAGGCACAGCGATGTAGGATCCACACGTGACTGAGCTACTCACTAATGCTGTTTTGGACTCACTGAGAGTGGAATGGGAAGAAGACCGTAACTCTGTAACCCAACAGGTAGGTCACTCCTATGGAGGTGAAAGATGTGGGTACATCCCTGGCATGAGGCAACTACTTGGACAGAACAGACACAGCCTCCAGAAAAGGAAGGAGAGGGCAGAGCACACCTCCTCTCTGGGGGGAATGTGGGACAGTGGGTTACAGAGGCTTGTCACCAGTGTTTAAGTACAAGGTGGAACTTCAGCAAAAGTAAAGGAGAATGCCCTGAGTATGTTTTGGAATAGGCCATTAGGGGAAACAGAAGATTGAGTCCTCAAAAGCAGAAATGGAAATGGACCCACATTTCTGGCTTCTTAGATGCACCAACCATGAGGCCAGAGCAAAAAGGAAAAAATGTGAGAGGGAAGAAAAGTAGCATCTCCTGGTCAGTGTTTAAAACAAAATAGTGATACACATGCCTTCACACCCAGGTTTTAATTTTTTTAGAAAAGGACGTAGGTATCTTCAGGCCCATGAATTGGATTCAGAGAACTCAGAGCGAGTCATAAACAGAGAGGTGTCTCTTAAGCAAGGTGCCATTTAAGAGGCTTCTCTTCCCTCCCTTTTGTGTTAACTAGCTTACTTTGCTTCTCGCTCAGTGTGATGGCAGTTGTGTTCCCTTCCAGTGGAAAAGAAAATAGGCAGGTGCCCTGCATAAGGAGAGAAGTGACTCACTTAGGACTGCGGACAGAGAGACAAGTTAGGGAGGTGTGACATGGGGCATCCTTGAGCATCGCTGCCATGTGCAGTGGTACATCAGAAGTCTCTGTGTAATAATCCCACAGATACGCGTCACATATTAAGCTAGTCATTTTCTCCTGGTGCTGTGAAGTCATCCTGAAGGGTGATATTCAAAAATTGTGCTGTTGGGCAACAGACCATGGCAAAGGCAGGATGAGGAAAGGGAACAAGGCAAAAAAAAATGCATGTTGTAGCATTTGCCAATGAAAATTGCTGAAGCGTTTCTCAAATTCCCACCAAGTACGATGAAACGTGAGAAATCAGGGAATTTGACATAGTACAGCAGTTTCACGGCAAATTTGAAATGACATTGATCTCAAATGAAGAGCCTCTTGACTTGCATGGCTCATGCATCGTCTATAATTAGCTGCATTTCTATGCTAAACCCAGTTTCTTCCATGAGCCTATCTATTACAGACTTGCAACCCAAACTAGTCAACACACAGCAAAGCTGGATGTCAAAATCAGCTTCTCCTTGATAACTGGTATTTTACATCTCTGAGCCCATCTCATGCTTTTTTGCTGTTTTTCAGAGGTGAATGTCCCATCTGGATTAAAGTACTGTGGCCAGGATGGTTCATGCAGAGGTGGTTCCTCAGTCCAGAAGTGAAGTCAGCTTTTGGTTTCTGAAAGGACTGTATTTGCCATGTTTGAAAAGCCAGCCATGATCTAATGTCAGGTGTGTTGTTTTCCAATACCTTATAATAGATGAATCAGATAAAGCTGTTGAGAAGTTTGTGAGCTATCTTCAAAGCAAAACAAAACTAGACTACAGAAGGCCCTGCGCTGCCGAGCCCATCTATTCACTTCTGTGACTGGAGAAGAGCCTCTGAGGTATCCATCATTCATGGATGTAATTCCCAGTGAGCCATGTGTTAGATATTTGTAATTTCACTGGTTTAGCCTAATGCTTTGGACTGATGGTTATCCTCAGAACCATTGCATTTACTGTCATATTCAAAATGTTTCTTCCAGCAAACCCTTCAATACTGAAATGAAATTGAACTTTTCTTATATCGAAAGTTGGACGACTTGTTTCAAGGTACAAGAATGCAAGATTTGTGTTTGACTTGCTATCCAAGTTTCAGTGTAATGATTTGATAAATTTGAAAATATTTCTGTCTGAGTTGCTTTATCTGTCAGCCCATACTTGTAAAAAGTCACAGTGTTCCTCAGTAATGCCTAGTCAATTAGAATCTCACAGAATCACAGAATCATTTCTGTTGGACGAGGCCTTTAAGATCATAAAGTCCAACCATTAACCCAGCACTGCCAGGTAACCTCTAAGCCCTCAGCACCACATCTACACATCTTTTAAGTACCTCCAGGGATGGTGATTCTACCACTTCGCTGGTTAGCCTGTTCCAATGCTTCACAACCCTTTCTGTAAAGAAATTTCTCCTGATATCCAACCTAAACCTCCCCTGGTGCAACTTGAGGCCATTTCCTCTCATCCTTTCACTTGTTGCTTGGGAGAACAGACTGACGTTCGCCACACTACAACCTCCTGTCAGGTAGTTGTAGAGAGTGAGAAGGTCTCCCCCAAGCCTCCTTTTCTCCAGTCTTCTCTCTGGAGACATTCCAGCACCTCGGTATCCTCCTTGTAGTGAGGGGACCAAATGGACATCGATTAATCAAGGTGTGGTCTCATCAGTGCTGAGTACAGGGGTACAATCACTTCCCTGCTCCTGCTGGCCACACTTGCTGATACAAGCCAGGATGCCATTGGCCTTCTTGGCCACCTGGGCACACTGCTGGCTCATCTTCAGCCGGATGTTGACCAGCATCCCCAGGTCCTTTTCTGCTGGGCAGCTCTCCAACCACTCTTCCCCAAGCCTGTAGCGTTGCAACAGGTTGTTGTGGACCAAGTGCAGGACCTGGTACATGGTCTTGTTGAACCTTACGCCATTGGCCTTGGCTAATTGGTCCAGCCTGTCCAGATCCCTCTGTAGAGCCTCCTGACCTTCAGGCAGATCAACACACCAACCCAACTTAGTGTCGTCTGTGAACTTAGTGAGGGTGCACTTGATCCCCTCATCTGGATCGTTGAGAAAGATGTTAAAGAGAACAGGGCCCAAAACTGAGCCCTGAGGAACACCATTGGTGACTGGTGTCAACTGGAGTTAACTCCATTCACCACAACTCTTTGGGCAGTGAAAAAAAAGTCCTAAGCTACAGGAGCTGGGCGTAGCTTGCAAACACTCGTCATCTAGGACTGTTTGCATCTACTCGTATATACATATAGTCCAGCATAAGAAGTCTAAATAGTCTAAACTCTTTTAACTTTAGTCTTTGAAAACACTCAGAAAAAAACATACACTGTTTTTCTGAGGTAGCATTGGTGCCCCATATTTTGTATCAGACCTACAGCAGTACTGACAACAAAACAGCTGCCATCCCTGCAGACAGCATGAGTCCTCAGACATGTAGAAGCGCAGGATAAGGTTTTGCAATGCAGTTTTACATGCTCTTTCTTTCATCGTACACTAAGGAGCAACTTAAAACAGATATGCTGGCTCATCTCTGAGCAGCTCACAGGAGTGATGACCCAGGACCAGGGCCTGTGTCCCTCTCCAGTCAGCGTGTGGCCTGTGTGTGGCCAGTGTGCACCTCACTCAGAATTTGTCCCAGGGATATGCTGGCCTTTGCTCTTGCATGCAGGTTGTTTAGTGTGGCCAAAGGCTCTTAGAACAATTAAAAGCCAACAGACATTGCTAATTTATCTTCCTAAGCTCGGAGGACTTTTTGTTACCTAGCTGCGCATCGTTTTATCTGAGGGAAGTAATTTATCAAGTCCTTGTGCTGTTTTATGCTGTCTTGTACTGGCGTCACAGAGTCCTTTGGTATTCATTCAATCTCACACGCCTTTCCCACCAGCATGGCACGGTAATTTGGAGCTGTTTATGTGTGAAGTGAAGAATATGTCGAGGAAAAAAGAATCTGACATTTCACTGAGAGGGTAACCTGAAACAATTGGTTACATTAGCCAAGCGAGATTGAGAGATCTGTGTATCTGAGGCATGAAACATTGCGAAAAATGCAAGGGGATTCCTACCAGACCATTTTTCTCAGTGCAAAAACCATACAAGCTAGCAATCATGTATTTAAGGTCATAAGTAATTATGTATTTAAGAAGCTATATATGATCTAAATGAAATTGTCAGGTGTTGCAATTAGCATATTTATCTGCTCTCACATGAAATAAATATTCTGCTTCAAATAAGAACATTTGAACCAGGAGAGTCATTCTACCTCCTGTTGTATTTCTTCTAATTTCCTCCATGAGCCCCAAAATACTGATGGGCAAAATATTTTTTAAAATTATTATTGCCATTTTGTAAGAAGAATTTAGCTTTGAAAAAGCCTAAACAAGGCACAGCTTTCTGAGTTGAAAGCCTACGAGTTATCCGTGTCGCTATACACCAAACCTATTAGACATTCAGTCATTTGGAAAAATGGCCGTGACATTTGTCAAAGAGAGGAAAATCCAGAGTGATTGAGCAGTTAGCAAGGAGGCAGGCATCACATAATGCGTGGAGAGAAGTGCTTGCTGGAAGACAATTCCCTTAACAAATGCTCACATACCTCTGCTGAAGCTGCCCATATTGGAAAATTTTCCTAAGTATGTGCTGTTATTTTCCTGAAGTCTCTGGTGATAAGTTTATGCCACAAGGAACATGTAGACGTTGAGAGGCAAAGTGGTATCAGATGGCAAGTGCCAGAACACAGTGATATAATGGAATTTTTTCTTGAATGAAATAATGGAATAGTTTTGCTGTCTCCAGCATTCTCTATAGGCAAAAAAACCCCATCAAAATTCATTTAAGAAACAATATGAAAATAAAAATTAAAGTAAATAAAATTATCTAAGTCTTCTAGAATACATTAATGCCAATAAAGGCAATTTCTAGGTTTGTGAAGATCCATAGCATAGCTCATCCTAGCAATTCCTGTTATTGTGGCCCCCTAACTGCTGGATCCTGGACGGAAGTCACTGAAATCACGTTGTGCCCATCTTACTCTTGAAAAAGAGACTCATGCTGCGTATGGACATGGAGGTAAAGCTACTCATCAGAGTAGTTACACAACAAAGTAAACCTTAATATCATGGACCTTAAAGTCCTGTCTGGATGAAGAATTGGGAGAGGGAAAGCCTCACAAAGGGACACACTTTTTCTTAGAAAGAGGAAACTTGTGACCTTAATCCTGCAGTGAAAAGCTTTCCCGATTACTGGTTCAGAAATATCACGATTTTTGACCTTTTGATGCTGGCATTATTTTGATATACACTCAGCCTTTCTTAACCTGGATTTTCTGTGGAAGTAATAACTGCAGCTGTCAGAAAGAGGGTGGGTGATCATAAATGGCAAAGAAGATGAAACTTCCTACGAGGCTGCCAGTAGAACAAGAGACTGTGACTCCCTGCTGCCCTTATGGCAACAGGAGCCATGAGCCCAGGAATCCAGCTGCGAATGCGGCCTCAAATTCATGAATGGACTTGGGAACTGCCAAATGCCTTAAAAGTGAGCTCTCTCCTCCAACTTCCAGATATTTCTCATTTCTGTCTAAAAATAAAGCTGCAGGAACACCAGTGTCAGGAGACTATAATGATGTGGACTTCACTATGATTCCTTTTTTATTATAAATGAGTTGATTTCTCAGCTACTTAGCCAAAAAGTATGTTGCAATGCAATAGCAACTTATTAACTTTTTTTTAAAAAATAAACATGATGAGCTTTACGTTAATTCACTGACCTGAAATTTTGTTGTCAGTGCTATTAAAATTCGTTAACTTCTGGTTAGTCTCTTGGTGATCGAGTTGTCAGTGTCAGGGTAACTGTGTTTGAAGGGACTTCAGAAGGTCCCCTAGTTCAACACACTGCTCCAAGCTCCAGGGCTAAATGAGGTTTCTCAGGGCTGTACCCAATCAAGTTTTCAGTATCTCCAACAACCTTTCTGGGCAACCTATTCCTGTGCTTTTCCACCCTCCTGGTGAAGAATCTTTCTTTAGAGCCTCTCATAAATTTAGCTTCTGATTGTTGCTTCCCATCCCTCAGTGTCTTTGGGAAGACTGGTCTTCTCTCTATCCCCCACCCATAGGTAATTGTCCACCCTGCCCTTAGCTTTCTCTTCTCCGGGCTGAAAAAAAACTGCTCCCTCAGTCGCTCCTCTTATATCATGCACTGCAATCCTCAAACCTTCCTCTCCAGTGAGAATCATGAGGAGTGATCCTTTGCTGAATGCTGGAAGATTTAAATGAGAGAGCCCAACAATTTGCCCCCTGAGCTGCAGGGCGGAATGAGTTTTTCCATCCTTTCCTGTGGTGAATGAGTGAGAAGGGTCATGCAGTTCATTCAGGTACCATTTCTCTGGCAAGTTGGGTCAAAATGTTACATTATTATAAGAATGGATCCATCAGTGTAAAGACTTGGCTGTGATACATCCCCTCGTGCTTCTCAAAGACCAGCTCTGAATCTAGTTTGAAATTAAACCTTATACTGAGTTCAGGGTATAAGTCTATTACCATTGGCTTACTGGCCAATTCTCCTTTTGGCTCAGTCAAGGACAATTTTGGTGTTCTAGTTTTGAGGATGGGGGTGCATGTTTAATACATTCTTTGTAAAGTTGGAATGTGGTTGAAGTCTTGGTCTGAGTGAGGTCAGCAGCAGAATTAAACTCCTCTCTCCTGGGCAAACTCCTGTCTCTTCCAGAAGGTTGGAGGTAACCACATTTGCGTCCCTCGGCATGGTCTAAATGGATCTTCACAATACTCAGAAAGCTGCATGACTGGAACAGTTCCATTTCTGTATGCCTGGTTGTGGATACTTAACAATTTGATTTTCTAGAACTATGAGCTGAACACTCAACGAAAATTGGGTGGATTGAACACTCCAACAGTCAAGTATCCATGCAGCCCAAGTACTTCTGAAAGTTTGGACAATGATGTACCACTTCCTAATTTACTAAATTAGCTGCATCCAAAAGCCATTAATCAGTTTTTTCACTGCCAGCAGGCAAAAGGAAGTTGACAGCCGGTGACAACTGTATCCTTGTGTTTCTCTCTTTAGCATACACAATGCAAAAAAACATGAATCAGGCAGAGTAGGTCAATAATATTTTCAGGCAGTCACGGGAAGAAAATAAGGTGAACCATTGAAGAGCCTCATTTTTCTCTCCCTGGCACCTGGCATGCTTATTTGTCCCAGTGGAATCCATGTATAAAAAATTGTAATCACATGGGAACAGAGGATCCTCCCTCAGTGTCATTCTGAAATCCCTGGGCTCAGGTGATGAATAACCTACATGAATTCCAAGGTGAAGAACCAGAAGCAGTAGGATGGTTTCATTTGGAAGTTGTTGAGCCAAAAAATGTTTATCTGCTGAGACTGCAAAGCTCAAAATAATTCCCAATTTCTTTTTTCTTCTTTTTTCTGTTGTAAATTAGTACAAGGGATAGGCTAATGTTGCTAGTGCAGCAGCTGAGGTTTGTGTAGGTTATCCTTGCGGCCACGTGTTTTATAACCAGTCAGGGGTTGTTAGTAACTGTCAGTCAACACTTCTTGCTTTTATGGGCTCTTCTTCCCTTTGATGTGATATCCTCATATGCATATTATCTAGCTGAACCACAGAGGAGCTGCACAAAACTGGGAACTTCCAACAGAGGGCTTGGAAGATTCCCAAGAATGCAATTGCGGTGAAATGCAATTGCTCTCAAGGGTGAAAGTGAGCCCAGTATATTAGAGAAGATAGCACAACGGAGGGAGGAGAGGCCTCGAGAGGTGATCAAACCAGTCCCTCAGCCCTAGGCCAGTGCCAAATACATCTGCACAACCCCAGACTAGGTAATGAAGGGATCAAAAAGGGTCCCTAATTCTAGTATTATTCAGCTCCATTCTGTTGCAGCGTAGGGGAGGGCTGGACCAGATGGAGCTGAGCTCATCTTGCAGCTGGGCAGGGATAGTAGGGGTCCCTGGGAGGCTGCTCAGGGCGGTTGACGTGCGTCAGTGCCCTCAAGGCCTGAACCTAGGGACAACTGCTCTCTAAAACACACAACTCGTTCTGTGTGACAGTCCACCTGGGCCAGAAAGCATCAATAACTGATTAAGGATTGAAGAGGTTGGTCTGCTTCTGCACAAGCCTGGATGCCACGGTCAGTCAGCTCCACTGCTTTTCTCCCTGTGTTTTTCTGTCTGCTAAGTAACTGGTGAGGGCCAAGGACCAAGGCGGTTGCTCCTTTCTTGCTCTTTCAATAAATGGCTGAATTTGGACACTTTTGTCACTCCTGGACTTACACAGGCCTTTGTGTACATGCAGGTTTTTGTGGACATTGTGTTCACAGGCTTGTACCCATGTAGGCTAATGTGCAAAGAGCAGCTCTTGATGAAAAGGTTTTGCCAGTCTGGTCAACTAGGTCTTAGAATCACCACCAAGCCAGCAGAGATCTGAGAGATTTCCTTTACCATGTCCTCTGCACTTTTAGTTTCTCAGATGAAGGTGTGTGTATTGCTCATCCTTTATCGGCAGAGCTTTAGCTGCTCTTAAAATTTCCAAAGTGGAATATAAAAAGGAAAATATTTGTCAAACAGATGTTTACCACCTCTTGCAAGAGATAGTCACCTGAAGGGGATCAATTTGCAGCAATTCTCCTTCTTTCGTCATAAATCACAGTAAAACAGGAAATAGTATGAAGCTTGAAAGAAAGATGAATGAGTCTTATGGAGGGAAGTGAGGTACGGTTAAACAACAGGGTACAGCAGGTTGGGGAATGTATCAGGACAGCGCTGAACTGGGGACAACTCATCTAATTGTTGCCAGCTTCCCAGCCCAAAGGAGTGGTAAATCAGAAGTTAAACACAGGTCCTGAGGTACGCCGTCACAATGCTAAAAATTACAGTTCAGAGAATTAATCACGTCGGTCCCTAAAAGTGAACTCAGAAGAATCCCTGAACTGATGAGCTCACAATCAGCCTGAGAGATGACAGCTCATGATCGTTCACATTCGCCCCGGGTGTAAGCCAAGTAGCACCTCAGTGACTTCCACCAAGACGTGACTCTTCTGATACCACTGTGCCCATGAAAAAGAAAAGCACAGAGAACATTTTTCTGTTTTGGATTTATGTAAAAGACAAAATTCCTTTTGATTTCAAAAGGACAGAGCTATTTGCTTAATTATAGTAAGTCCTTCCTACCAAATGTAATGGAAAATAATGTGAAGCTCCATTTACCATCTCACCCTGCTGTGCCTGAAGCTGTAAGAAGATATTAATTTCCTTCCAGTGAAACGAGAGTGGTAGTCACTCTTCTCATAATTTCTTTGAAGCATCTGCACTTGAGGTGGAAGATAAGGTCTGAAATTGAGGCATTTTAACAAACAACGTCAATGACCTTGTGCCTTAACGCTGCACCTCGTCAAATAATTGCACCACCGTGCTGTACGCTGGTGCCGATTACCTAACACCCTCTTACGCAAGAGAAAGTAGCTGGGAGTCACTTTGCATGTTTGACGAGGGCGAGTGGCACAGCAGCCTCGACTGGAATGCACACAACCAGGGCAGCTGGCTTTCACCAGAAGAGCAAGAGACCTGATCATCCTTGGCCTCGCTCCTTGGATGCATTCATGCCTGTCCGCCATGGTCATCTTCCTTCCACTCCATCCCGCACACACTATTGCACGGTTGGAAACACCATCAGCTTTACCAAGCAAGTGAGCCACGTGCGGCCACCCTGTGACTACCACCACACAGGTGTGTCCTATCTAGGGGCTGCAATGTGCCTGTGAGATTTTACCTGACTGCAGCTGTGCCATCATTCCCTTGCTTTATCCACTGTGTTTTTCAGGCAGGACCAGTACCCTGTGGCCTGGATCCTTTTCTGTTCCTATGCTTCTGGATGAAGCAATTGCCCCATAACCTGCTGCTCTTTCATCCACAGCTCTCATTTGTTAGCCTCTGCTCTTTCCACCTAGGTATGGAGTCTCATCGGGGGTGACGCCTGCAGCTCAGTCAGCTTGCAGCTCCTCATGAAGGTGAGTACGATGCTAGGGCAGCAAGTCTCATGGGGACTGTCCTGGGCTAGGCAGGAGAGCATTTCTTATCCCTGTTCTCCACTGAGTAACCTATTTCAGAGGGTAGGTTACTCAGACTTGAGGTCTTAGTATTTAAAGGTCTTGGATAAGATCCATAAACTCCATGTGGTGTAGGACCCATCCTTTTACAGGTGTGGCTGTGAGGGCTGCTTATATGTTCTTTTCTCTGCTGTTTGAAATGAAAAACACACACAGGTGATGGGACCTAATTATTTCCATTTATCTACAGGTGAATGAAGCAGGGTGTCCTTGTCCTTTGACCTTCTCTGTGGTCTAAAGTCTCAGTCTTTCTGTGAAGAGCAGAGGATGATATCCTAGAAAAGGGAGGGGTTGATACTTCTGCCCCTTGAAGCAGATAGGGAAACTGAGCCCCAAGCTTTCACATTGTGTCGGTATAGGGGGTGACAAGCTCTGCAGAAAAGGAACTGCTCATGTCTCTAGTCTAGGAAACACCCACAGGGCTCCATCAAACCATGGGATAACTCAGTTTTTCCAGGACTTCAGGAGGAGGCATCTCATCCATCATTCAGATTCCACCTCCCCAAAATGTCAACGCAGAGATTCACCCCTCTGCTGCCCCTTCTCATTAACGTGCCGAAAGGGGTAAAAAGGGGACATCACTGTTGTGTATTTGTGGAGGCAAGATGGAGCTGGGGTTCTTGTACAGGATGCAAAAGGAAGGAGAAGCTGGATGGCAAAAAGAGCAAACTGAAGGCAAGTCTCTCTCTGATTTTGTTTAAATCTTTTCAGTAGTTGGCTAGTTACGATCAATACCAACATGCATCACTTGCTTTTGTTGGCCTGCTCATGCTCAGGAGTAACTGCAAGAACAGATTCAGTAGAAAGAAAAGTGGATTTCTGTACAGTTCCTCTAGATGGCAAACTTTATCTTTTCTATTTATCTTATCTATTCCAAAGCAAGTATGTTCAAGCTCAGCCATGCTGAAAAAAACATCCTACACTACTGGGACCGTTCACTCAGTTCTGGGATATCAGTTCCTAGAGTCCTGAGCAAGTTTCTGTAGGG
>NW_010399254.1:26246-56570 GCF_000710305.1 Buceros rhinoceros silvestris | reverse complement strand
TAGGGAAACAAAACTGTGGATGATGCATCAAGTCTTTGAGAAATGTATTTACTGGTGGAATATGATTTGATAGTACAATAATTAAACTTCTTTGAAAGATGACATGTTTTGCAAACCGCCTTACTGCACTTAATGATGAAGGCATTGTCCACTTTACTCCTAGAGGCATTTTGCTGTGCTGAATGTGATGGAAGTCTCTCTCTTTCTGCCATAAGTTTTCTAGGTATTAATGCTGATCATTACTTTCACTGTTGCTAAGCCAGTGAGTAACGAGTGTAAGGAATCTGAAATAGAATGAGGAAATCAATAAAATTGCCCTGAGAGCTGATCCTGATCTAACTGCTGTGTAATTAGCAATAACTCCAGTGGACTTCCTGGCATAAAATTGCTGTGAGATGTCTGGTGCTCTGTGCATCCAATATTTGGAACTTAAAGAAGAGGATAATAAAGATCAGCTATTTTGCATCCTAGGTTGTCTTCTGAACAGCTATAGAGTAAGTGTGATGGCAGTGTTGTGACACAGAATTGTATTACGGATTTCATGGTATTGAATGATTTACTGGGAAGCAAAACAACAAAGAATCGGGTCCGTATCTCTCTCTGGAAATCAGAATTCAGTCTCAGGCCTTAGTCTTCATACAACAGAAACGAAGCTTCCAAAACCTCTCTTGGTATTTATGAAAAGCCCGTTCTACTGTTCTGTCTCTGGTGTAATGGGGCTTTATATGACAGTGGTTGTCATTCTGCATTTTCTGTG
This sequence comes from Buceros rhinoceros silvestris, assembly GCF_000710305.1. Taxonomy (NCBI): domain Eukaryota; kingdom Metazoa; phylum Chordata; class Aves; order Bucerotiformes; family Bucerotidae; genus Buceros; species Buceros rhinoceros. Next base: position 55,813 of record NW_010399254.1, on the reverse strand, counting down.
GACAAAGGAAACAATGTCTGCAAAGGCTGATGCTTGAGCACAGCAGCGCTCTGCTATTTGCATTGTTTCTGCGCGCTTCTTGCTGAGACCCTGCCTGTGTTCCTTTGCCCGCATGAAACAGTTTGTGAACTCCTCCAGGGAAAGATCACCTCAGTGATACCGTATACGGCATTTTGCTCAGGTGTGACAAACGGAATATTTCATCAATTTGTTTGGGAGGTTTTGGTAAGGACCTAATGATCTATTTGAATTTTAGTGTTCAGTTTAAGTTTGTCCTGTCTTAATTTCAACACATCTTTCAACTCCTTTTTCTTCCCGTCCACCCTTGCACCCTGTCATGCCTCGACTAGAATGTAAGGGGCTCAGACTATGGACTTTTATTTGTGTTATAAAATTTCTGAGCAATCTTTAAGTGCCGTACAAACATAATTATCCTAGTCATACTGCCCGCTCTACCTTAAGTGATTCGTCCTCCTTTTTTGCCTTTTCACCCTTCAACTAGTCTTGTCCCAGAATTAATTTGCTCTTAATTTTTCTCCAATCAGTCTTCCCAGCCCAGAGAGTGTTGTTGGTACCACTTGACCTCCCTCTGACTCAGGATTTTCTTTCTAGCAGAGGGATGCCCAGACCTCTTTGCTGATCACGCCTCAGTTGAGTCACCTCGAGGGAGTTTCTCATCTCACCTCTCTGATGAGATGCCTCTTCAGTTGGACTCCTCCTGCTGCCATGTTGCATCACACACTCATGTCCCTGACAGCTCCTCCTCTTCTTGCCTTGAGCTCCCCACCTTTCACTTCTCTGGTGACTGTGCCTGCCCTGGATAATGAAGTGGTTTGTGCCTGGTACTTGCGTAACTATTCCAGTCAGGGCACCTAGAGACCTGTTTTTTTGATTTTTATCTGCTTAGGGTCACCACGCACCCCTGAGTACTTTGTGATCAGATGTCAACTGTACCCCAAAATAGCAGAGGAAGTTGATTAATTTAACTCCTCCAGCTTTTACTGTATCAGAGGGTCAACTGATAACGAACAGGAGAACATGCCATGTTCTTACATGGCCAATACATAAAATACAAGACAATATAATTTTGGCCATCACTGTCAATAAGCATGACAATTCTTGTGTTGACCAGAACAATTTTTTCCCCCTATTTTGACAAGAAATCTATAATAATTTAATCTGGTTTGATCTGAATCAACAGATTTTTCTCTTCTCTAGATTTCCCCCACAGTTTTCCTGCTAAAGGAGAAAAAATAAATGGCTAACTGGCCCTGCCTGGGGCACATGGTGCCCCAAGAAGCCTTCTCTTCCATCCCTGAGGCAATGGCAGAGCATGGTCTTCTAGAAGGTCCATAGACAATCAGCTTTTCCCTTCCCTTTCACATCCTTGGCGTATATTTAGTATATCCCTTTAAAGTGACACAGAGTGAAGGGGATCCCTGCCCTCTAGCTCTCAGCTCCTCAGCATAACTGACAGATGGCTAAAGGGCTGACAAAGGGCTAACCCCTTCCCCCAGGTGTTGGATGGAGATGTGCTACGGGACTGAATCTTCCACCGGACTCTGCAATATGCCTTTATCCAACACGGCCTTGGTCTTATCTCACGGCAGAGAGGAATAATCAATAGCTGAACTGCCTGTTTTCAGACAGCGGGTGTTTCTTTCACTCTAATTAAAAGATGCCCCTGACTGATGGATAGGTGCATGTAAACCTTCTCTTTCAAGGTCAGGGTGTCCCAGCACCCAGATAAACGCCAGAAAATCGTTTGGAAATATGTGCGTGTAACTGCTGAGAAAAATGATGATGTTACTGATTCTTGTGCTGAATAAGCAGTGAAGGAAACAGTGGCCCCTGACAGTGTGCCAGCTAGGGAATTTGAGAAGAGGATATATTTCCTCACAGATTTGTATGTGGAGTATGCTGTGGTTGCTGTGTATTGCAGCTGAGCATTATTCAAGTTCATACTCTCCTTTTCTTTCCTTCTTTTTTCAATACTGGTACTTTGGACACATGTAATCATCCATGTCCCCACTTTTTAGGCACTTTTATTTCCTCTTATTCACACTGTTTGGAAGTGGATCTGTGAGTGGTTCTTGAATATTTGTATGTCTTGTCTTGTATTCTTACAGCATCTTCAAGTAGGAATCAATGGAAAGACCCCAAGGAAATTTTTTTTTGGCCTGTTTTTCTAGATGTAAAGTATTAGGCCATGCAAACTAAACACACTGCTCCCTACATCCTTTGCTCCAGGCTATTCCCTTTGGGCTGGAGTAGACTGAAGTAGATAATGCACGGAGGCATTATCCTTTTGTGCGGTGCGCAAGTACTTGCACAGTTAAGATTTTTGCCCAACAGGAAGAGGTAGGAATGAAATGGGAGGGCAAGTTACAATCCTCTTCTTCCTCTTAGAGTGGGCAACGAGTATCTGACAACTTAGGCTGATGTTTTAATCTCCTTTGCTTTGCTCTGAGGAGTGGTTCATGCACAGCACGAGTAAAATCTGAGCTCGTGTTCTGCTGTCTCCATTAAATGTGCAGTAGTGTGGAGGTCTGCAGTTCTCCATAAGTTGAGTTCATCACCAACTTTTTTGATAAGATGTATTTTAAGAACATTATATAAGTGCGTGTGTATAGATGTACTATGAGACTTCTGACAAATCAGAAATGTCTCATAATTCTAACAAAATGGTGCTTAGGTAAAGAAATTCTTTATTCCAACCTCAACAACAAATGTGACGCATGGCTTACCCTATCCTACGCTACAGCACGTATTGATAGGTGTGTCAGTCTTATAAACGTGCAATGAAAACAAGCTAACCAACCCTGCCTCTGGAAAAGCCATGCTTTACAGGTCCAGCCTATACATAATCTGAAACTGTGTTCATGTTGATAGCAAATACTCAGTGGATTTTATTACAAAGAAGATGATGGCTGTCAGCTGGATGGAATTTGAAAATGATCCACCTCTAATCTGTTCTTCCAGAGCATGACCTACGTCTTGTTGCTATCATTCCCCTTTTCTTTGAGAGATTTAATCTCAGTTCATGACACTTTTCCAAGCAGAATCTACCCTTCAGGGTGCGTGGTAACTACCAAGTGCTTTTGGCTATTTACCAGAGAAGAACCATCCCAGATTTCCTCAAAAAGAGCATCACAAATTTTAACTCTAAGGCCCAGGGACCTAGTTTAATACTTTATAGGAAAACCATCAGTTGTTGCACTATCACAGTCATATATTTTCCTGTTGACAGGGATAGGTGGGCATGGTGGACAGGAGCTGTCATCTAAAGGCCAGTCCAATATTCGGAGCAAAGCCAAGGCTGCCAGAGCTATGAAGGGAGGGAGAAATCCCCACCTAATGGCTAGCCAGTGGTCGTACCCTAGCCTGGACTCCCTTTGTAAGAAGTTGTTCTAGTGTAAACAGTGCTCTTTAGGTGTCCAGAGAGCCCTGGGGAAAATGACTGGCTGTACCATGAACTTTTGTTGCTTGACCAGTTGACTCACTCGTCTTAATCTCCCTACTGCCCTTTGGTTAGAGACCTTATTATGAGTATATAATTGTGTATTTAGCTACTAGCTCCTCTGTTGGGGCTACAATTTAAAATAATAAAGGAATCTAATTTATACCAGTGATGCTCCCCATATGAGCTCAAAACAAGGCCATAAGAAGCTCATTTACAAATGACACCTATTTCCCCCAAATCAAGACAAAATGAAAAATGTAAAAATAAGGAGTGACTGGATAGGTGCTCGTGAGCTGAGCTCTATTCGCAGGCAAATTAGACCAATTCACAAACAACTGCCTCTCGGAGCATTTTGATCAGCTGTGGTTTATCAAGAATTAGAAGTAACATTTGCTTCACACACAGTGTTGGCAAACTGATTTTGATTGTTTGAAATTTGATTTTTGAGAACTAGTCAAGAAAGGGTTAAGAGAAGGCTCCTAGGCAAATTTCAAAGCAATCTGAGACTCCATTCACTAACTGAAGTTGGTGTCAGGAAGCATGTTTTAACATGGCCTTCAGGAAGCTCTTTAATTTGTTGTTAATATATCAGCCTTCTCTTTTCCCTCCAGTATAAACAGCAGCCTTATACAGATTATTATTTTTTTCTCCATGCCTCAGCAAAAGCAGGAAAAGGAGCTGCTAACACTGGACCGGGAGAAGAGGAGGGTGGCCATTCCTGGAGAAGAGACCTCTCTCTCTTTAATAGCCTGAAACAGCAGAGTGGCTGCCCACGGATTTGGAAACTGTTTCAAAGCCTCAGCATTACCCAGGTGAGGTTGCCGCCTTTGAGTTACTCAAAGGGCTGCAGCAGGTCAGCCCCAGCACTTCTGTCGCCGCTGACCAGGAGGCTGAGTCAGGCCCCCTCCAGCTCCGGTCACAGCATTGCCTCTTGTGTTCATGAGATCAAACCTCAGCTGTCATTGCTCATGGCAGGGCAATAAAAAAACATGCTCCAGTTTCTATTGGGTTGCCTTTGCCTGAACCGTTCAGCCGAGCATTGCTTCCCTAATCCTGAGCATCTTTTTCCCCTCTGGTCCTTGCTTCCTTGGGGGCATCCCTCTCACCATCTCTTCCTCAATGTCCAAGCTGAAATCACAGGAGGGTTTTGTTCCATTGGAAATGTTAACCTGCCTACTGGGTACCAAGAGGGAGAAGTTGCACAGGAGCTAAGCTAAGACAGTGCCCGGTAAAACAGAATGGCCACAGACCGATGGCTGTAACTGGGGTCAAATGCAAAGCCCATTGCTCACCAAGCTGCCCAACAAAAATGCCCAAAAAGCTTGTACAGAGATTTTGTAACAAGGCTGGTTTCAGTACAACTGGTTGTATAAGCACAAACTTGATTGGGTACACTGTTACTCAACTATCCTAAAATATGCATTATACCATCTACTTATTCCTGTATGGGAACAGCAGTAGCAGGATTAAAAAAAATTATTTTTTTACCACATCAAAAGTGGTGCAACCCAATTAAATTAGAAACTATAAATCTTTCTACTGCATTGGCAGAGCAGGTGAGCTCCGTACTCTCCAAGATTCACACGCCTTCATGTTAACGGTTTTAATGCCACCCCTTTCAAGCTGAGAAGAGAAATGGTTGTCATTTTTTACCTCAGGAGGAGCCCAAATGCTGTGGGTGGTGGCAGGGCATCAGGCAAGGAAAGAAAGGGAGTATTTGCTCTTCTGCATGCTCAGCAGCCTGCTTCCTTGGAAGGGGCAGAATCTGGCACCACTAGAAAGAAATGTGCTTTCATTTGACTCTTTGCAAATGCACAAAACTTCATGAATACAGACCACTGTATCATTTGTTGTAGGAGAACAGGCTAACAGGAGCAAAGGTGAGGTTCTTCAGGCATTTACCACAAATTCAGATGTACAGGTTAATTTTCTGCTGCTTTTCTCTGGGGGAAAAAAAAAAACAATTCACAACAGACTGAAGGATTTCTAGGTAGCAGCAACCACTGAAATGGAGTATATAGTTTTGTCATGAAACCTGCGCTTGGCCATATCTGGTATACTAGTGCCAGTTTAAGAAGGGAGCTTTCTGGGAAATGAAATTTAGTCCCTTAAGAAATATTGAATTCAAAGGCATGGGAGTTTTAGCACAGATTTAGATGTAAACTTGATTTATTGATTTTTTTTTTTTACTTAGAGACAAACATTCTCATTTGGAAATAGAAAAATAACTTTGAAATATATTTTTCATAATGTTAAAATACTCCAATTCGTAGCATAATATACATCAAATGCTAAATTCCCACAAGAAATTGGAACTGATTCAACTGAAAAAGCCTCCAACTCCACACTCCATTCAGTTCCCCAGTACTGAATTGTTTCAATCATTCTCCCATCCCTTCCCTCCAAAAATATAGCCTGTTCCCCCAAAGCATTTTTTTTTATGGGATATATTCTCTTGGAGGCCACATGTTTTGATGACTAAAAAACTCCCCACATTTTATGGACGGAATAGCACTCCAAGGTCACATCTACATTAGCAGTCAGTGTAGAGCACTAGGAGTGGCTCTACAGAGCATCCCCACCATCTCTGTCACGGGGATCTTTTTACTCCATGGACTGAATGCCTATTTGTGGCTGGAGTTTGATACAGTTCACACTCTCTTAGGCAAACCAAAGCACAGGAACTGGGAGAGCTGCTTCGGCACACCCTCCTGATCTGGACTAAAATGCTAATGAAGATGCAGCGTGAGTATGAAGCTGACTCACACTAGTAGAAAGTCTCATCTGCTTAACATCAGCAGCAGTTGAATGACTTTACATGATGATATACCACTGACTGATGAAATAAGGTATCCAAAGTAGCCTATAAAAGGGGGTGGGTTTTGGTTAGTGGATCTTTGCTCAAGGACAGGGTATCAGCGGGATTCCTTATTATTTTTATGTCTGGTTTTCTACCGCTCTGTAAAAATTGTTAATGGAACAAATATTACATCATTGTAAATAACTGAACAGAGTATCTGGACTTAAAAGCAGGAAGGTGCAACACACAGTGGTAGTTCACACTTCTTTATAAAGCCTTTGCTACACAGCACTGGGTTGAGACTGCATTAGTCACTGGTATTTACATCCAGCAGCAAATATAGAAGAAGATCCCTTTTTCTTAAGGCATACAATATATGCTAATTAGGAATAGGATCAATTTCCTGTTAATTTCTTTATCTCATTCTTTTACTCAATTACCAGTGGACCATTGTTCCACTTCTGTTTTTCAGACTCACAAAACTGCAAACTGTGCCTGGTCCTTAAAAGCATATCAAAAAAGGTTAGACTGCAGAACATAAATGATTTAAATAATAAAATAATTTAATAATAATAATAAAACCTCAAATAATAGAAACCCCCAAATAACTGGATGTCAGCATTGTCCATGTAAGAACAAGGCACCAAAAGTTATCAAATAAAGAGTAATGAAATGCTTCCATCAGCTCACAGATTAACCTGTGTTATCAGCTGTTTTGGTTAGAATTCATGATTTAACAATTTCCTGGCTTGACTATCATAAACCTGTTTTATTTAAAGTAATTATACTAGTAAGGTTGCACTGTAAATCATGAAAACACCACCTCTCTGATTTTACAAGTAGGCAAGAGGTGTTCTGAGTTTTCTCACCCTAAGAGTGTTTCAGTTATGCTTGTGCAAGACCAAAACACCCATCTTCATCGTTTCATGGCAATGCCTCATGCTGCAATCGTCTTTGGTTGGACTTCTTACTGTCTTTGGGTTGAGCGTTTATATTTGATGCTTAAATCAGCTGATGAACTGTGTGAAGAGTAGTCAAGTTTAATGTGTCTGTCTCAAAACTAAATGAAGTCTGTTTTTCAGATCCTGGCAGCTCATAAAAAACTAGTGTAATGAACTGAGCAAAAGCCTGTTCTTTTCATTTGCATGTCATCAGCAGCACCGCTCCTTCATTAAGCTTAAAGTCATTCTGCAATGTCACAAAAAGTCATACTGTTCCAAAGGAGTAACTAAAGGCATCACTTGGACATACCTTAGACCTATCCTAAATAATGTGAAGTTTTCCTAAGCTTCAAATTTTGAACAAAGTTTACAATACTAAGTACTTTTAAGATGATGAGCATGTTGTGAGAAAGCACCTTAAGACAATGTATTTCAAAATCTTCAATGTTTTACTTGTGCTTTCTTTTTGAAGAACTCTTTCCAAAGGCAGAAAGGTATCCTTCTGCAGATAATAATCAAGTTTGAATTGTTTTCCAGAATATTTTAACATCTGTGCTACAATGGCATTCTGTTAGCTCCTAAAATTCAGTGTTCACTCAGATTTTTATAAAACAGTTGTAAGACCTTCTAGCTTATGCCATCACACTCCGTGCTGATGTGTGTGAACTCATCAAGAATATAAATCAGTGTAGACTTAAAAGCTCAGGGTAATTATCAGAAGAAATACTGAGGGATACATGTTGGCATTAGATCACAGACCTCCTCTGACAAACCATGAAGGGATGACCTTTATTTGGTAATTTGAAGCATAATATTAGAACTGTATATATGCATAAAGTAGTGTGAAATTTAAAACCATAGCTTTTCTTATTTTCTTCAGTCAAGACACTACCATGAAATCAGTGTGATAATTGTAAGAAACTGAACTGGAGTTATTTTGTTCATGAAGTTAAATTGAATATCTACGTGAATGAGTATTGTGCCTTTTTGCGCCTTTAAAGTCAGATCAAGCATTAAAAAATTCTCTTTTAAACACCCATGTTTACTTAATGGTCTACCTTCTAGAACTGCCTCTTTTGTTGTACAACTTACCGAACTTTTACATACGAGTTACCTGAATGAAGAAAAGAAGAAAAATTGAGCACTGACTGTATTTTTTATTTACATCTTTGATCAAATCCCCTGATCCCCAGCAAGCAAAGCACAGATGCCAAAGAAATCAGTAGCAGAGTGGATAATAAGCTAGAAATCATCCATCCCCTGGTGCAGAGAGTACTTGGAAGTACAAATGAATTCTTTGAATCGCAGGTCTATGGGTAGTTGAAAAGACATCAATAGATACAGTACTTCAAAGTGCTGAGTTATTAAGCACATTGCACTTAGATGTGAGAAAGTTGGAGTCTTGTGTGTAAGGTGAAGCAGCATCTATATGTAATGAACTGAAGTGAAGACTGATTAAATCCAGCAAACATGTCTCCAGAAATCATGTTCTTGAAGTACTGATTCTGTGCAGTATTAGAAACAATTTTCTTACTCTCCTTCTCTAAGATGACTTGTACCAAACGTCACCTCCTTCCATCTAACAAACATCTAACTGAACACTTAGTTGCTTTTTGAAACTGCACCAACAGTTTATGCAGCTCTTAGTGAGATAATTAAATAAAGGATGCCCCGTCCTCTTGCTGTCTGCGTGGGGGATTCTTGCTTGCTGGTCTGTGTGGATCCACCTGAATCCCTAGTCCAGAATCGAGTTGCACGGGGCCGTTTCTAGCTCCTTCCTTAGCATAAAGCTTAATGCATTTGGAGCTTCAAATTTGCCTCAGTTGTTGGACACTGCACAAGTAATCCAGGAGGATTAAAGCTTTAACCAGAAATTGCCTAAACTTGGGTTGTCTCCACTTTTCCTCTGTTCCCGCTCCTGTGGTGCCAGCTCCTTCTGCATTAGGCCTTCTTAAAATCCGAAGATACGGTTAATATCCTCATTAGCAGTGGGTGCAAGAGTCATGCTTGTGAAAATGAGTATCAAGACAGAAGAAATTATGGGATTTAAAACTAAGTTAGAAAAGAGCCATGCTTCTGAAGGCTTATACCCACCAAAAAGAAGTCAAATGTCATTCCATGTCATTGAGGTGTCACACTCACTTGCCAGGAACATAGCCATTTCCTGACATTTTGTGTGATGATAACTTGATAGTGATGACACATCACCATTTTGTTGCATGAAACGATGTTGCTGTCACTTGGAATTCGTCTACCCTAAGGTATTAACTAAATACAATGAAGCTTACACATGTCCTCTGGTCAGCACATTGAAAAGAAGTCAAGAAGCTTACTCACACAAGAAATACAGCATAATTAACCCTCCTACTAACTCTGAGCAATGTCCTACAGCCTAAATGATCGAGTTTATGATTTTTTGTTAGTGAATAATTGTGGGTTTTGGGTTTTCTTTCCCCTTAGAATAATCCCCTTTTTTTACTTCACATATCACACTAGGAATCTCCTGTATATTTAATACCCTTAAAGTGTCTTTTAGTTTTAACCTATCATTTCCAGAAATGATCAGAATTATCTAATCTATTTATGCTTAATTACTGTTTTCTAAAAGAATTTGGCTACATGCACTGACTAACAGGCAAGACTATCCTCTTCCTCTTGTTATTATACCTTTCTGGGTTTTTTGTTGCTGACAAAAATGATTTTCAGCACTAAGGGTGAGGAAGTGCCAGTTTATGCTAATTGTAGTTGAAAAATAGAGGAACATCCAGGCAGTGACAAGCAGGAAGAGGACGATGTGTACAACAATGGTTTAAAGACAGCTTTGCTCTCCCCTAACTCAGCACTGCTCAGTAAGGCTTCTGGCTCCTGAAGTACGCTGAGATGGGATCAGCTGCAAATGGCCTCTGAGGAGGACACCTAACTGAGGGTTTCCATGACCAAAGGAACTAACTATCCAGGCCCTCCTTTCTCCAGCTATCCTCCCCTCTTGAATTAAATTAATTGTGCTTCCTGACTCCTTTTAGGGTGATCCAGGGGTTAACTGTGGAAAATGGTCCAAGCATAGCCAGTGGTGGAGACCTTGTTCTCTATCAATACATTTTGAATAAAAGCAACTACTGCAGTCCTTCCTTTTCTGTTTAATGTGGAGCATAAAAAAGGAACCTACGTAGTTCCTTTATTTGTCATTATAAAGAGTTCCAGGTCTGACACTTGGAAACCTACCTCTCCGTACTTTTTTCAGCAAGAACAATCTTGACTGCAGGGTATGATTTCCTGACTTGGGCATGGGGCTTTCGCAGTTAGTTACATCTTTCTCTTATCCATAAGGGACTACTATGATTAGCTACTGGCAGAGCAAACAGCTACTGACGTGAGTGATGTTGGCTCACCAAGCATCTCAGTGCACCTTCGATCCATAATGGCTGGATTAACCCTTGGAAATCCTGAATCTAGATTCTAAGCCACAAGAAATGAAGCTGGTGAGCAGGGCTCTGAGGGGGCCTGCTGCAAGTGGGAGTGCATGGCAGAAGCAAACTCGCAGTGCATCAGCCCATCAACCAAAAACTCACGCCACAACATAACCAAGTATGGAGAGAAAATGAGTTGGAAAGAGAACTTCAAAAATGAAATTCCAGATTGTGGCCCCCTCAACAGGCAGGATTAGACACACTGCATTAGTATACAGAGGTAACTGGAAATCCGTGTGTGCTGGCAGCAATTTATTACTGGATTCATTATTCTGCACGGTTTTTCCCTTTACAATTACTGCAACTGCCTCCTTTTTGTCTTATGCAGTCTTTTTGTTTGCCTGTTTTTAAGCCTGAGGTATGAATCTGTTCACATCTCCTTTGTTTAAACACATCCTTCATGCCTTCAGGTGTGTTTGTTGGTCCCTTGAGCTGAAGCTAGGAAAAAAATTAATACTGGTTTAACAGCATGTTGCATCACCCTCTAAGAGAGTGGGAAAGCACATCACTTCCCTATAGCTTTTTGTCCCTGGATCCCTTCAGGTTTCTGCAGCAGCTTGGTGAGCTGGTCCCGCTCTCGTGGTCCTTTCAGCCTGATGGATTTTCTGCTTGTTAATCTAAAAGAAGTGGCAGTTTAGGAGGAAAAATGTTGATAGTAGCGTTGAATGGGCAGGTATTTTAAAGTTGCTTTCCTTGAAATTACTGCAGATGAAGTAGCCAGTGTGCCAAGTTATCTTAGTGCTGATCGCACTGCAGAAATCTGCACTGTGTCTGACAGCAGATACATGTTGCACAGAAATTACCCTGCCAGCGGTTGCTTGAACTAGATTTTGCCAAAAAATATGTGATGGCTTTTCATCTGTGATCTTGAGAAATCAAAACGTTGCATCGCTGTTTAATTTAAACTAAATAAACCCCATAAACATCACAACAGTTCTATACCATCTTCAGGAAATCTTGTTCTAGGATAAATTTAAAGTGTTCCACACTGGTGGAACATGTTCAGCAGTGATATTGCTGTGTACTGCCTTGTGGCTCCTTTTGCTTTTTAGGGTCCAAGTAGTAGGTCTCAGGAGCGTGAAATATGTCCCAGGGTCATCCTAGAGTCCACAGGACACACCTTTGTGGAAACTGTTCAGCGCCTGACTGAGAAAAGGAATGGAAAAGTGCAGCTAGAAGAATAAATGCAACATATTTGGGGTTTTTTGGTGGGGTTTTGTTGTTGGTTTTTTTTTTTTTTTTAGTGTCTGAAAAGCAGAATTCGTCTAAATAGATGTAGAGGTTCACCTCAGAGCTGTTTATAGTAGGTCTCCTTTACAGACAATAGAGAGCAAGTCAGCGCACAAAGGGGTCTGGGGCATGGTTCCTTTGAAAAGAGATGTCTGGAACAGCTCAGACGACTACCGTCCTCAGCATGCCTACATCTCTCCACTGACTATGAAGATATCCTGGGCTGACCACCTCATATACAGGGATGAACACCTCAGATGTCTGAAACTTGGTGCAAAGCAGCCTCTCACTCTAAACACATGGGTGCAACGAGATAATGCTTCCTAAAGCCTTTTGCACACAGCAGCTCTGGGTCAGGAGTGTGTTGTACCTCTCACCTGCACGTGGTTGCTGCGGATGTGTACTCCACTAACGCCACACTTTGCACCTTCCTGTTTTGCAACCTCACAGCTCACTGCTCCAGGTTAAGGCAGCAGTTTCAGCACTGTTTCTCTCTAAGTGAGCTTCACCCCTTCCAAGGAAAGCACTGTCTCCCTTTCCTCTCCTTGCCCCAGTCCTGTAGTAGCACTCTCTGTGCAAGCAGAAGGTGCTTTGCAGTAATACCTGAAAATCTTTTTCGATCCAATGCTATTCTGCTGAATTAAGCATTTTAGGGTCCTTCGGTCAGAACAGAAAAGCAAAGATGACGCAAACGGTCTGGATGATCCCATTACATGCCTTTGTGGACCAATACATTCTGGATTTCATTTTCATGTTGCAGTGGGTACCAGGGTCATTACCTGAAGTGGGAAATCTCTGCTGTTTAAAGAAACCCACTCCATTTTGCACCAGTTAGGGTCCACCCTCAGGCTTCTGGCATATTCCCAAATCATCCTTGAATTGGACAGGCTTTGATCTGTTCCACAGAAAACTAATGACACATAATTGCAGGTTACAGCCAGATAACCAGATACGGTGAGGACAAATGTAGCATTATAGGGAAGCAAGCATGACTTGGTTATTTTGTCACTGCAATGACAGAAGTGGAGACAAGCATCAGTTGCACAGTTACTGTAAACCTGCACTGTTTTTTCAGACAACGATTATAATTACAGCTACGAGCTTCTTGGAAGATCAAGCACCACAATTATGGGATGTTTGTCATCTGAATGCTCTCTGCAATAACTCACATACAAATGTATGCATCAGTCTGAATGCCTGGGGTCTGTCCAAAGACATAAATTGTTGCTATCACTTCATACTTTAATTTTATGATTACCACAGAACACTCTTATATGTAAACTTGACTCTTCCTAGTGTTTTTCCTGCAGTTGACAGTCTAGTTCACTTAGCTTAGATGGATTTTAGATTTTTAGGATTTGTTGTTTAACCAAATGCATTCACTCATCCAAATGTTATCTCAAGCACCGAAAGGCCTAGCTTCAATTGCTATTTTTTATTTCTCTGCTGTAAAAAGTTGGAATCAACTCACACTGTGCCTTCCATTTCTGAAGGCTGGATAACAGCTTTAATTCCTGACCTGTTTCATGCACACGCAGAACTACAGCTCAGCACAGAAGGAGAATTTTTCTTTTAATAATTTCTTGTGAAATTTTTATATTATCTCTCTACAAGAAGCCCATATTTTTTCATACCAGTCCTTTCCACTGAAACTCAGACCATGCTAATCTGATACCCAGTATGAATTTGCTAATGTCCTGAGAATGTAATGATTGAGATGTCACCTACTGCAACTGTATGCATTTAGACAATTCAGATACATGCACACCCTTCTGAAAATGTACTTCCAAGAGTTTCTGAGCTTGCAGCTCAAAGTGATTCACTTACAGTAAATTGTCAGTGCAGTAACCTTAGGACATCTTAGAACGTGGCTCTGAAGTTAATGGATTATGGAGTAAGAAGCAAGTAGGTTATACATTTACCATCCTCCTGGTCTGTAATAATCCCGGCTGGCCATGTTAAGTCATGTAGAGAATTATGTTTTGAGACTCAGGTAAGCTTTTGGAATGTGCCAGTGTTAACGTGCAGTCACGGGGCTTTTCACAAAAAGCTGTATCCCCATAATCCCGGCTGGCCATGTTAAGTCATGTAGAGAATTATGTTTTGAGACTCAGGTAAGCTTTTGGAATGTGCCAGTGTTAACGTGCAGTCACGGGGCTTTTCACAAAAAGCTGTATCCCCACAGCCACTTCTCTTCAATCAGGCATTGCCCATCTTAATCTCTGGGATATCACACCTGTTAAAAATTACCCAGGATTTTAGTCTAAGCAGGACGATGGATAAACAAATTTCTGTTGAGAACTGTCTTACAGGAAAAGGATGCAGAGAGAAAAAAAGCAGTAATTTTACTTCTTCACAGACATCACAGACAATGTAATTCCTAAAAGCTTTTACAAGTTTGTCTTAGTTTTCAACTGTTTATGGTTCCTCCATGTATCATCTCAAGAGTGTTGCCATCACTTGAGAAGTCTTCAGGCAGAGAGTGAAAGTGCATGGATTACGGCAGCAGAAGCAGAGTCAGGACAGGCAAGGCAGCTCCGTCCTGCACTTCTCACAGCCCAGCTGCTGCTGTTTTCCCAAGCAGAGCAGGTGAAAAGTTATTTGCTCTAAAATCCAAGGAAAAATTAATTTACTATCATGCCTTTTACAATCCTCAGTGAGGAAGGCTCCTCAATGAGCAACGCTACAGAAGTGGGTAGAACACAAGCACCTCTTTAATTTTGTTCACTGTAGTATTTAAACAAGTACAAGGCTCCCATGGGAGCGAATTCAACCTCTGGAAACACAACTTTGCAGCAGCCTGTTCAAGCTTACCTCCACATGAAAAACCGCCAACCTTTTTGTTGAGTTTTAGTTTTCAAAGAAAGAGAGTATTTAGACCTATTGAGTTCTAAGTAAGTACTCTGCAAAATGAGAACTTTTATTCACCCAGGTGAGAGAAAAGCAGGAAATGTGTCATATTATGTCATTTTCCACCTAGGAACCTCTGGTGGACTTGCTGCTTCCAGGAGGGCACAGTGTTCCTAGAAGCGAGAATTGGTTTAGATTTTTCTCTCAGCATTCCACTGTGAAAACAGAAACTGAACTTTTGCCAAATTCTGTAGGAATATCATCTTTTTTAAAAAAATCATTATTACAATAAGGTCACGTTCGTCTTAAAACACAGCACTTCACACATATAAAATATCAAATGCTTGCTGCTTATTGTCTGTCTCATCCCAATATTTTACGAGTGTGCAATAATGATAGTTTCTTCTTTCATCCTGCATTTTGAACACAGATTTCAAAGCATTTTGCAAAGAAAGGGAACTATAATTATGCTTGTGTTAGAGATGGGGAAACAGAAGCACTGAGAGGTAAAGCAATTTGCCCAAGGTGACAGGGCAAATTAGAGGCAGAGTCAGGCATAAATCCCGCGTCTCCTGCTTTTTGCCTCCTTGCTAACCACAGCCTTGCTTGTACTTGATGGTATCACCCAACTTGCAGGAGCAACAGCAGTCAGAAACTGCTATGGGGGTACTGTGAGCTGCACCCTGGTGTGAAATTGATACAAGTCTTAATAGGGACCCACTTACCATCTCTCTTGGTCATCTCTCTTGGGGGTAACAGATAAACGGTGACTGAGCTGCGAGGGATTCATAGGGCAGTGCTGGGAGCACCTCGTTGAGCCCTGGATGAGCACACAGGGACTGCTAAAAGGCAGAGCAGCTTCTGCAGTTGCTGCATGGAGGAATCCCCTCTGCAGGCACTGAGGCACTATTAACCTTGCGTTCCTGGGGATGCACTTCTCAGAAATCAGGTCCTCACAATTTGTTCACATCAGGAGCAATCAGAATTGCTGTTCATGGAGACAGAGGGCTCTGTAGCAGAGATGTGGAGTTGTTTTGTCCTACAAGAAAGCGTGCCTTGGGGAGACGCAGTGGCAGTCCTTGCCACCTTGGTACACAGCGGAAGAGTTCCTGCTCTCCCACAGCGCAGAAGCATCCAAATTATACCGCTAGCTGTGGTTTATTTGGAATGTAAGATTGATTTTAAATTATTTCCTGTGTATTCGCGAACCCAGCAAGTAGTTTCCCTTTAAAGTGCACCAGCTGTGACACTGGGCAGGTTCTGTAATTTTAAATGAGGCGCTAAGAGACTACTCCTCTCAACAACTTTTTTTTTAACGAGGGTGGGTACCTGTTGCAATGAATCAATTAAAACTCTTCTGACACACAGATGTGTGTTGCCAGACCTGTTTCACAGGTTTCTCAGGAGGGAGGATAACATGTGACAACACACAGAAGCTGAGAGTACTGGAGAAGATCAGAAGCTTGTATGAGTGAGCTCAGCTTTCCAAAACATTTTCTTAAAGTGCTATTCAAAAGTCCGCTGACTTCTGCAACTGGCAGCACCATGGTGGAGCAAGAGATGCTGCTGTCGTGTGCTTATCCTCAGGAAAAGTGTAAGTGACCAAATATGATTTTGTATATGAAATGAAAACAGGACACTGGAGAAAGGAAATGAAAGAAATGATCTAGCTAGTCTAATTGAAAAGACAGAGGGAGTAGAGGGGAAATGCTAAAATAAGGAAATAAGGAAGCTATTAACTTTATATTGTAAGCATGCAATTGAAATATGATTAGTGTACTTACAAGCAAAAGAAAGGATGCCTGTATGAAGAACTCTGATAGAAAAGCATCTTGAAGAAACTTACTTTAATCTCTGACTTTCCGCTCACGTTTTGTGTTTGCAAAGTGCTGTGGCATGGGGCTGCTTGTGTGATGGAGAATGTGGACAATTAGCTTTGATTTAGTAACTTGAATGGCAGACTGGAGTGCTATGAAAGCATTTTCTGGGAAGACATGATTAAAACCAATGGTTGGTTGTTTTTTTTTTTCCTCGCAATGCAAAGCCTCTTTTTCCTAAGGCATCAGTGAGCTTTCTAATACTCTATCCAAATGTCAGCTGAAAGTTACGGTACAGTGCAAACATTCCCAAATCCATCCCTCCTTCCCCAAAGGAAGCTGTCACAGAACTTCTTTTCTAACCAGATGTTTTATTTTTATTACTACAAAATGTAACATGGGCAAGAAAGAACAACAACAAAAAAAACCCCATTCTGTATATGTTGGCTTTTTAAATTATTAGGTATGTTTTAAAAGACTTCTGAAAAACACCAAGTCAGACTTCTAACGTGCCAAAACTGAGTTTGACAGAAAGGCAGAAACGTATCTGACCACAATGAGGTCAGATAACTAAGTTTGGGCTGTACGTGTCTGAACAAAATACGAAGTAAAGGTAGAAACGGAACTAGCATGTCTTAAAGACACTTTAATACACTGCCAAAACAAAGTTCAGTGCAAAAAAACCTTCTCTCTTTGAACTCGAGAAACTTTGCCTTTTGAATGGCCTGGCTTGTTTTGGCAACTTGATGAGGATGTTACTTAAAACTTACTCCAGATGGAAGGATCGTCTCTGTTCTAGATGTAAAAATGTCACTTTGTACAGGGCTTTACGTTGGTTATCAAGAGCGGAATAGGACAGGAATGTCAGCCAAGATGCAGCTTACCCATGGAGAGATGTTTTCTATTTCGTCTTCTACTACCTACAAAGTCCCATACTCAAAAGGCAACAGACAGTTAAAAAATATTCCTTGCATACAGTGTCCTGCTGAGCTGACTTAGGAGCCAGCCTGCTCATAACCAACTGACTGTAAGAGTTTAAATGAAACCTGGAGTTATAATATCAGTGCTATTAAAAAACAGTGAGGCTTCCCTTTCTGCTGCCTAGTGTCCTATTATAGGCTTTTAGAAAGCAGGATGACAATAATTTATTTTTAGTTTAGCTGTAACCTAAGCAATGTAAGTGACCATTTTTCATGAACTTACTTCTTTTTTTCTTTTTTTTCCCTATTGTTCCCTTTAATGTTAAAAAGAAAACCAGAGTCATACTGGGTTAAAATCATCCAATTGACTTTTATGGAAGTCATAAAAGGTAACTGGAGCTCAGTTTTACATACGAAATGTAACATTATGCTGCGTGTCATTGGTTTTGCATGTGTGTAAGAGAAAGGTGTCTCAGCCTGGCCCTGAGATTCACAGAAATGTGCCGTGCTGCACTGTAGAGGCTGAAAGATTTGCATGGAGAAGTCAAACTGAACCCAAAGGAAATAAATCCATAGGAGGAAGGAAGCCATGTAATACCTCAGGATAGATGAGCTGGGTCCTCTAATTACAGCTTCTGGTGGCATGAGTCAGCAGTGACCCCCCCTGAAGTCAATGGAGTTACCCCATGGGCTGAAGAAAGGACTATGTGGAGGAACAGCCTTGTTGCGTTTACAGTATTAAGCACTTGCTAGGAACAGGTAGTGCACGTATCTGACATGGTAAAAAGGTGAATTGAGCACTGAATGGTCCCCTTCTAGCTGTAAAGGGTCAAACTGTTCCTCAGCATGTGATGCATTCCAGCAAAAAATTAGGTGCCTTCTTGGACTGGTCCAAAATGTAAACCCACTGCAGGTTTTAGCTTATAAATAAAAATCTAAGTTTTAAGAAATCCTTTTCTGCTAATCAAAATGGGCATGGTACATGTTTAGGAGTCTGCAGCTACTTGCTGGGAGCTGTTGGCTTTGTATCTGTTGCTATGTGAAGTCAACAAGAAACTCAAAACCTTGTAGCTGAACCCGTGGTCTAGTTGTCCACGACAATGCACTTCCATGTGTCTCCTGCCTAATATAATTTGTCTTCCTAAATGTCCTAGTTTTTCCTTGAAAGACACTTATGGGTTGTGGTTTTATTTTTGTCCTCCAAGAAACCAGGATGGTTAAAACATTGAAATATTTGCCCATAGTTAGTCATGGGTCCGTGAAGGCCCAATGCTGTACTGCCGGGATATTCAGTCCACAGGTGAATACTGGTCTTTCCTTGTGCATATTAGCTGGGGATTTCTGTGGCCTGTCCCCCTCCTTCACCGGGCAGTTGGGGCAAACTACTGCTTAGGAACGTCTGGTGTCACGTATGTCTCCAGGAGGCTTGTCTCATGACAGATGTGACAAGACCAGGAAGATAAAATGTTCCAAGACAGCAGCACAGAGGTTAGGATCTTGCCACCATCTCTTGCCACTCTTCTGCTTTTTTTGCTGTCTCAAAAACTACTAATTGTCTAAACAATGTTGGGGGAGGTGTACATCCCGCACACAGGCACAGCTACCTCACTAGATTCAGCACAAAATAAATAGTAAATAACTAATATTAAAATATATTTGCTGTTTGCAAACGTAAATTTCAAAGACAAATAATAGGAGCTATCTTTTTGCACTTCTCCCTCTGAGTTATTTTTTATTTTAATAATGGTTTCATATTTTTATATGTATTTTGAATATTTTCTACTACCCAGCTCCTTTCGGTAATATTTGTATATTTGCAGAGTCCATGTATAAATTTTTTGCATAACTCTAGAAGAACATATGGCAAAAGCTAAGTCTAAACTTGAAAAAAGGGAAGGAAAGAAAGTAACTTTGGACAGAACGTAATTAGTCTGAACTTTTTTAAACTACAGAACACTTCTGCACATTTACTTTGTCACAAAATTAATACCTACAGACTTTTTTTCCCAATCTTTCCAAAAGCCAATCACCTTTATGTTGAAACCAAGCAGGAAATTTCAACCCAAAGGATTTGTGTTTGGGGTGAGGGGGTTTTGTGTTTGTTGGTTTGCTTATTTTTGATGATTGTGTTTTCCCAGCCATGAAGTATCAAGCACACACTTTCAGGATGACTGATTTGGATTTCAGATTTGAAAAAGCATTCTACAATTTACGTATTCCATTCTCGCTGCTTAAGAGCAGCACTGTGGTATTTATGTGTGTGCAGATGGGAAAATGTGTGGGAGGTCTCTGTTTTCTGTATGTCTTGAGGAGAGACAAAAATGTGGTGATTGTCTAGAGTGAGTCTTTAAAATGTCCTCCTCGGGAACAATTTTCCCAGACATTTGTTCAGCCTCATTTCTCTATTTTCAAATCTAAGATCTTTTGTTTGATCACACCAGAATGTAGGTTTTTTTGGACTTTGACCCTTTAAATGAATGATCACCCTCAAACCAGGAGTGGTTCCCTATTAATGACCTCATTGATTTTTCTTCTTTTTTTTTAATCACCTACGAAATTTGCCAGTACGGACTTCAGATTTTTCACATTGTGGATGAACATAACAAATTTTGTCAGACTAAGAACTGGCCCCAGGTGGACCACACGAAAAATAGCCCCAGTTATCCCCTCATGAACAGCTACCTTTTAAAGATCTGCCAGGGAATCCATTTTTAGTCCATCTACTGCACACCCTGTAAGTTCCAGTTAATGAGTATTTTAATCAAAATGTCATGCAGTGTTAAATTGAGTGTCTTAGAGAAATCAAACTATATTGTCCCAGTTCAGTTACTGTTCTTGAACAGAGCTGTCATATTGTCAAAACAAAAGATTTATATAAGGAAATCTGTTTTCCAGGGAACGGTGCTGCGTGATTGACAGCTTTTTTGGCTCTGATTTTTTTGATAACCTGACAAATTAACACGCTAGTGTATGTCAATCCAATCTATAGCTGTAGCCAGCTAACAGGAAATGAAATCTACATTCATGCTTAATTTTTGAATTTCGGATTGGTCCAAAGGAAGAAAAAATAAACTGAAAACAAGTTAAAAGTAATACACATGCTTTTCATACGCTTTTCATATCAATGCCACATCAGAAGCTATTTCCATGTGAATTCCCTTTTGTTGACTTATCTCTTGAAGGAGATATTATGCAATGCAAGGGTGGAGCCCAGGTAGAAATATAAGGAGGACAATCGTAGCAGTCAGAGGTTACTGAGAAATATATTTGGGGAAACTGTTTAAGTTATGCCCACTCTGAATAAATGGGCCGCTAAAATGCATCTCTGCAAAACAGATGTGGTGGGTATGACCAGTGCTGGCTCCTTGTTTTGCACACGGATGATCTTACTTGGCCCAGAAATGTGCCAAGCTCAGCTGGAAAAATGAGCTGGAGCAAACACCCGAGCTCTGCAGGCTCCTCCAGGGGCCTGGCAGCTGCATAAAGGCTGCTTACGATCCTGGAGGATGTGGGGACTTTGCCCACACAGCATCCTTCTGTTTAATGTTTTGCTGTTTCTGCTGCTGTGGTAACATGGGTGGGACTGCTACCAGCAGCTGGAGGCGTTCAGCTCCTGGTGCAGGAAGATGGGCTCTGAGGGACAGTTAGTGGCTGGACTAGGCTAGCTTTGAAAGGAAGAAGAAAGGAAGAGGTTTAAAATGGACTTAGAATATGTTTGCTGTACCCTCTGCATACACTTTCAATCTCAAAGGCACATATATCTATGTTCCACTGAACTCCTGAGTCTGGAAAGGTTTCTGATCCTTTGGTGAGTTCTTCCTCATAACAACTGTGAGGTTTCTGCTGCCCTGGATTTCCAAGGGATGGAGGCTCTACCGCATTGGCCTCATGGAGCTGTTGATAGCGAAGGATCTGCTCACTTGCATTTATTCTCACCATCCCGTTGCATGGTCTTGCCTCTAAAATAAACAAACAAACATTCTGTTATCACATCTGTGGCCCAGTTGTGCTGTCAATTGTACCACCACTGAGTCAAGGTCGTAATGGGGGAACTGAGAGCAAAACTTCGCATAGTGTTCCCTTCCGGAGAGGTGGTCTAGCTTGGAGCACTGTAGTCTGCAGGGAGATCTATCCCTTGCAGCTCATACGAAAAGAAGCTAGATGTTAACTCCGTACAAGATTTTCTGATCTGGGACTTGACCCAACTGAGACGTATAAGACTAAAATCCCAACAAAGCTGGTAGTGGTTCTGTTCAAGGACTCATTTGCTCTATGTTTACTAGGAGCTTGGAGCTGTACTTCTGTGCATGTCCTGAGTTTTCCCAGTCTTGGTGGAGTTGTGTGAGCAATCGAAGGTTTGGTCTGTATATATCCCTAACTAAGCTTACTGTAGAGACAGTCGGTCCCACAAGTGTCCTCGGAGCACACACATCTTTCAGGGACTTATTTCTCACCTTATCACATGCAACGACTGTTGCTGTTTGCTACTGAAATGCAAAATTCCTATCCAGTGCCCAAGCGCGACGTAGTAGCCTGATTACGTACTTAAAGAACTTGGAAATATTCATTCCCTATTAGAGCAGGGAATATTCAAATGTATTTGGGTTCAAATCTATTTGGTCGCTTGAAAGAAAGCTTGGCCAGTAGGAGAGATGCTACTCTGGCAATAGGCAGCCCCACTCCAGCCATGTCACCAGCCTGGTGGTGGTGGTGGTTATGGCACTTAGTCCAAGTGGAGCTGGTCAGCCCGAGTTTTTTTTGCTGGGATACCTTTTTTCCTTGTAGTTCACATACACCACCATTGGTTAAAAGACAGCAAATCAAGTGCAGACAAGGGCCAGAAACCTGGTTGCCCTCATGCCAGGTGAGTGTCCTGAGCATGAGGAAACATGACTCGGTTGCCTAATATGCTCTTTCTCTTTATGGACTAATGAATCTTGAACTGTTTTCTGCACAGTTGCAGCTGGAGGATGAGGAGTGTATCCCTCCAGCCCACTCACACTGACCTACTTTAGAGCTGCTAATTGCATAACCTCTGGGGAGTGAGGGAGGTTGAAGCCCCCCTCCCACACACACTGTGCAGCCAAAGCAGAGAACCAAACTTAGAACATCCGCTTCCCAGGTTACAGCTTTAGTAGCAGGGTGTTACATGAATGTGTGGCAACAGTGGCAAAGGAGGAATGTTAAAAAGCATAAGGCCTGCTCAAATCTCTTAAAGGAATTAAAAAAAAACAAAACAAAACACCACAAAGCCGTATTTTGGAATGAATTATTTATTCATGGAACTGATCTGGTTTGTGGATCCTGACCAAATGCAACTATCTCCTTGCAGGTCTGCCCAGGTGGGTTTTAAAATTCCTCTCCCCATCCAGCAGCTTTATTGGCTAGGTATAAGCAGGTGCCTGCTAAGCTGCTTGGGGTTGTTTTTGCAGGCACCTAATACTCTTTGTACACTTTATAGATCTATTGCTCAGGATTCAGACCCTGCTCAAAGGCCTGAGATCTTAACTATGGGGTATTACACCAACTTACGCTGAGTCACCTAAGCCCTTCATTGAATCTGGCCCCAGTGCATTTTTCAGGCTTATTTGCAGAGCAGAAGGTATTATTACCAGCAGTAACTGGATTAATAACAGGGCCTCCAAGAGAGAAAGCAATTTGTAATGCCTGTGATGCTTTGACTGAAACATGTTCATTATCCATGTTCCCACTTATGTAATAAGCAGAACAATAAAAAAAAAAATTACTTCTCTTTACAGAAATCCCTATGGTGCCTGCTGCCGATATATGGCCACTGTATCCTGTTTGCTCACTACTTGCACAGTTACAGTTGCCTGGAACATCCTCAGCAGAATGCCCCTTGAGTGTTAGTAATGAGGCATGGATTAAAAAAATAAATACAGCAAACACAAAGTTGGACATTTCTCTTCGCTGTGGACAGACAGTTGTTGTTGCATGCTTGAAGCCTGACAGATGTGGTTTGCTGACAAGTGGGTGAGAAAAAAGCAGTATCTTAACTCATGTTGGGGAGATGGGTGAGGCTTTACTTCTACAGTTTGAGAGAAAAAGGTCTGAAAAATTTCAAAGTTGTTCTTAGCTGTTCCATATACAACATACGGTCCTTTCTGAGCTTTTGACCATTCCCAGTGTGGGCCTCTGCCAGATGAAAGTTAAACAAAAGTTACCCTTACAAAAATATTTAGGAAGCGCTGTTTTAGAAGTGAGTGCACATGTTGGCTGTGACTCAGAGCACACCCACACACTGGGTAGACCGATTAGCATCTAAACCACTAGGCAAGTTCCAGTTCTTGCTCAGAAGGTCAAAAAAGCCTGGGAAATGGCCATTGCTCCCTTTCTCCTCAGCACAATTATTTTTTTCCACATTACAAAGTCATTTTGGATGGTACAGCAGCAGTGAAGTCAACTGATTTATTGTCATAAACAATTGTGTTCCAAGTTGGGAATTAATTCTGTCATTTCTGGACAAAAGAATAAAGAAGTGATTTAAAAAAAAAAAACACCAAACCAAACACACCAAACCCCAAAGCTTTTCCTTTGGATTTGTCTGCTGTAACATTTGTTTCTGCTCCACAGAAATGACTGGGATCTGTAAAACGTTTACTAAGGAGGCACATATTAGATGGAAGAGAGATGAAAGCCAAAACCCTCCTTGATAATGTGCTTGATTTGTCCAGAACAAGAGAAGGTCAAATTCAATGTAATTTTTTTTTTATTTGGTGTCATATTATCAGAACACAAGAGCTCAAAAGACCAAGACTGCCATATGCATTTCACTTGGCTTCCACATGCTGTACCTGTCCTGTTTCCAAGCCACCTGTGAATGAAGTCCCTGCAGCTCCTCTGGTGCTGCCAGGAAGGTAGTGGATGCCTATAACTTCTGCCCTCCTTTCTGCACTGAGGAGACACAGGGATGAAGTTTGGGGTAGAGCTAATAGCACTAGAGCCTTTATTAGGCCGGAAATTAAGTTGTCTTGAAGTTTGAGGTACTTCCTATCAAGGAAAAAAAAGTTATCAAAAATTTCCATACTGGTACATGTTTTATGGTTTGTTACTGAAAAAGGTTTAATACAGCACTGGAAGTTTGTGGATTGTCCCAAAATCCTACGGTTTGTCTTTTCTAGAAACCTCAGGCGTTCATGCAACCTACAACATGAATGAGAATATTTGTGGAATCAAAACAAAGGAAATAAAGCTCAAAGCTTCTAGAGATGACAAAAGTATGTAAACGAGAGAGGCAGAAATAAGGTCAGAATCCAAAATGACTTCAAGATTTCCAGCCATGGTATCAAATCAAAAACTGATTGCAAAAGGCAGCTGGCTAGTTAGGCACTATGTGACATCAAGGATTCTTTAGCTCCAGGGTTTTTGTCTGTGCTTCATTCAGTACTTTTACTGTTGTGGTCCAGATAACGAGGAGGCAGATAATAAATGGTGGGCATGGAGACTGACAGCAGAGTCTGAGTAGAAGAAACACTTTTTCATGTCTCTTTAACGATAACGGAGGAAAAGGGTCGGTAAATCACAACGGTGAGAATTTCAGTAGTATAGAAACAGCTGCAGACTTGCTGTAGAGAAAATACAAGAGATCCTCAAGATGTGTGGCTATTATCAACATTGCAGCTGAACAGCCAAACAGAACTTAGTTAAGTCTTTATTAATAGCTAATCTCTTGCAAAACCATGGGTGGAAATACTAACTCACCTTGCTGGCTTCTGGGTTGGATTTCTCTTCCCTCAGTATGGCTTTTGGCTGAGCTGCCCGTTAACCTCTGATTCCAAGACGAATGGCCTTGCAAGCCCCCTAGAGAATCCTCTGCTGATGTTAAAATCAGCAGGGACGAGAGAGAAAAAATAAATGGCAAGGACAAGATGGCTTCATTCTTCCCACTGGTGCTGTGTTAGAGGTAGTCTAAGGACTTGGACAATGGCTCCTGCTTAACCCACATCTCTAAGACAAACATCTACAGAAGTGTCTAGAACCAGTGCTCAGTAAAACCTGCTTTTCTTCTGCATTTGCAGTGCCATTTCAACAAGTTAGCTCTTGCTCCCTCTTCCAGAGTAACCACCAGGTATTCAACAGTGAGAGTGTTCTGCCAAAATGTTTTTCTTATCAGGATTATGCTTTAGCAAGATAACATCAAAGAATCTATTTGAGTTTTCTGAACTTTTCCTGTTAAATACATAATTCTCTCTGGCTTCAGAGATCTTTTCCGTTAACTCTTTTCCTTCAGCACTGAGTGGAACATCTGAAGTTCATCAGAATTATTTGGGAGACTATTCCTATTTAGATTTTGCTTTTTTATTAAAAAGAACCCTACACCTTTAAGAATATTTTCATCTTTATGCAATTTTACTTTAATAAATGAGGTCATTTCCTCCCATAATAGTCCAGCAGGAAGGAGCTACCTAACCTTCCTACAAGCAATAGTTCACACTCAGAGAAGGCAATACCTGGGAATTTTGTTATGCTTCATTAAAGACAAATTACCCAGGGAAAAAAGTGCCTTCTTGTAGGAGGTGCTGTGCTACCCGTAGGGTTTGCCCTCAGGAGCAGCAAGGGACCATTACTGCTCCGCAGCTATGGCATTCCCCAGGCATGCAGGGTGACATGTCTGCCATGGTCATGACACAGGCTGGTCTGGCAGTGCCTGTGTCCCTGTTGTTTTGTAACCACCTGAGATGACAGGAAGCTATTGGGCCATTAAGTCTGTTTTAATAGCTAGTAGTCACAGCCTCTATGACTGAAAAGCCTATGAAAGCCGTGCTTCTGCTCTGCCATCTTGGATTTTGCCTGTGGCGTTTGTTATACATTGTGGGAGGGCTCAGGCAAGTTGTTTTCCTTCCTTCCGCCCCTCGGTATCATAGTTCGTTTGATGTATTTTCCCCTACTTCCTTGTTAGCTTTTTCTTCTTTTTCAATACCAGCTTCCTCTCACAAGGCCCCATCAGAGAGGGCCTTGCTCTTGCCCATGGGATGAGAAGACGTGGGATGAGGGCTGGTGGCGAACTGTCTAGACATTTCCCCTTTCCCCAGTGAGGCTAGAAGGATGGGATGCTGTGTTGGGTTTGCATGGCGAAGTTTGGGTAGCAGAGTGACTACAAGGGTGGCTTCTATGAGGAGCTGCTAGAAGCTTCCCCTGTGTCCCATGGAACTAATGTCGGCTGGCTCCAAGACAGACCTGCTGCTGGCCAGCGCTGAGTCCATCAGTGATGGTAGTAGCACCTCTGTGACAACGTATTTAAGTGGGGGGGAAAAAAGCCTGCAGACAAAGACAGCAGTGAGAATATGTGAGAGAAACAACTCTGAAGACACCACGGTCTGGAGGAAGGAGGTGCTCCGGGAATTGGAGCAGAGATTCCCCTACAGCCTTTGGTGAAGACCATGGTAAGGCAGGATGTTCCCATGCAGCACATGGAGGTTAACAATGGAGCAGATATTCACCTACAGCCCATGGAGGACCACACACTGGAGAAGTTGGTTGCTCGAAGGAGGCTATGAGGACCCCACGGGAAGCCCACACTGGAGCAGGCTCCTAGCAGGACCTGTGGTCCGAGAGAGAGGAGCACATGCTGGAGCAGTCTCTTCCTGAAGGACTGCACCCCACGGAAGGGACTCATGCTGAAGTAGTTTGTGAAGAACTGCAGCCCCATGGGAAGGACTTGTGTTGGAGGAGTTCATGGGGACTGTCTCCCATGGGAGGGAACCCATGCTGGAGCAGGTGAAGAGTCCTTCCCCTGAGGAGGAAGGAGCGGCAGAGACAATGTGTAATGAACTGACTGCAACCCACGTTCCCTGTTCCCCTGTGCCACTGGGGTGGAGGAGGTAGAGATATCAGGAATAAAGTTGAGTCCAGGAATAAGGGAGAGGTGGGAATAAGGTGTTTTAAGATTTACGTTTTATTCCTCATTATCCTACTCTGATTTGATTGGTCATAAATTAAACTAATTTCCCCACGTAGAGTCTGTTTTGCTCCTGACAGTAATTGGTGAATGATCTCTCCCTTATATCAACCCAGGACCCTTTTGTTATATCTTCTCTCCACTGTCCTGCTGAGGAGGGGAGTGATTGAGTGGCTTTGGAGGGCAATTGGTGTCCAGCCAGGGTCAACCCATCACAGATACACTTTACCTCCAAAGGCGTGCTGGTGGGGAAGCGTGCCTGGCCTTCCCACTGCCTGCGGGCTCAGCTGGAGGCATCCAACCCTGCTGCAAGTGCTCAGTCCGAGCTGTGTGGAAACATGGTCTTTGTGACCTGCTGAGCCTCAGGTAGCACTTTCCATTGTTTTGGAAAGAAAAGGGCCGGGCTGAAGTTCTGCAGCTTTACTTGAGCTGTCTTCCTGGTGTGATTCGTTCTGACTCTCCATTAGAAACCCCACTGGTATTTAACAGTCAGCTTTTGGTGTGCGTGGTGCTTTGTAGGCAAATATAATGACAAGCCTGCACTTTTTTCACTAGGCAATAATCTATCAGGTGACTCATTCTGTCAGTTTGATTTTATATGCCCAGATAATCTAATACTGAAAACCTGTAAAGATGCAGCATACTAGTTACTGTGATGAGTAAGCAAACATCGTGCACAACATGCTGTCATTAAAAAGGCAGGGCTGTATTTTAATCTCAGATACACAATTTGGTATTTTCATACCAGATATTTTTTCAAGGTGGCCACCACGCATGTTACTAGACTAAATCTTGTTTAACCAAGGGAGGAAAATGGGTCTGCAAGGCATTGTTGGAATCGAGTACATCCTTACATCCATTGAGAACAAGTCAGCACTGTAACAAAAGTCTTGCATATTCCTCCCGCTGCCACCATAGCCGTAGTCCTTTCCTAAACTGGGGTGCACATGTTTGCAAAACATGAGTGTTGATTCCAAACAGAGTGACTAGGAAGAAAAAGGAAGTTAAAAACTGTCAGCGGAGTGTATCTACTTGGCAAATTTTATGAGCTTGCTTGAAGGAAGGCCAGCTATCAAATTGGACTTGATATACTCGCTTTTTCCCTCCAGAAAGATGCTTGCATCATTTCCCACTGTTACTTCTCTGCAAGGAACATAACTGCTGTTAGATAGTTAGTGTCAGATAAAATGAGTTAAACAGAAGTCTGATTCAAGAAACAGGAATCTTGAGAGGATAAGCTTCCTGGTAAAAGGGACTCCTCTGTTTAGCACTGACGATTCTGCTGAGGAGAAATAGTTAATAAATAACATACTATGGACTACAGAGATATAGTGTAGTATATAGAGGTATATAGTGTAGTATATAGAGATCCAGGTGTAGTGGATGTTACCACGGGCCCCTGGGCAAAGGAGTAGCGCAGCCTGCACATATTAAATGAAACAGGGCACTTCCTAGCCCAGTAGTTCATGTGACTGTGAACATGGAAAGTTTGACTTTATAAGGACATGGCAAATTTCTTCCTTGCTTTTTGTGCCACTGGAAGATGTGTGGACTGTGTCCAAGAAGGGTGTAATGATTTTCCTGAGTCTGAGCCACCAGACATCTGCTGGAGAACTAAAGGGAGAAGTACTGCAAGTAATTGGTGGTGATGGATGATAACACCTTCTCCAGGGCTGTGGGCTCTCTCCACTGTGGGAGGGGACCAGACTGGGCAGGCAGCTGGGTCATGGCCCAGTTCAGCACTGCCACCTTCAAAACAGCCTGTGCTGGCTTCCTTCCTCATACCTCCAGGGTTTCACCCCCATGCCACTGCAGACCTGTTGCCAGACACATGCTCTACCCATTCCATGGTGGAGGAGCTCATGGCTGGAGACCCCTAGTATAGATCTCTGTACACAGGCTGACCAGTTCACAGCTTGGGCTTCCCTTCTGAGTCTCTGCAAAGACAGGGCCAGGGTGCTGGCTTCATGCTGGTTTTAGAAAACTCTGATAACTTGTGGTACCTGCAGAAAGAGTCCCCATGATTTTTTTTGTTATCTTCAACAAAACACTTGTAGGCCCTGTGTCATGGGTGGAAATATGACATAATAAGGAATCATGGGTCTTTTGTGTAATCCATCTTCAGCCAGTGACTGTAAAATGCACCCAGTTGCATAGGGG
>NW_010399254.1:25772-26150 GCF_000710305.1 Buceros rhinoceros silvestris | reverse complement strand
TGCATAGGGGTTTTTTTTTTTTTTTATTATCAGCTTAATCCCAAAAAAGCTCATTTTGAAAACAAATGACAGGGAGCTGGCTGTACAATGGTTACAAATTAGAAATGGACTATCCACCATGTCTGCAGAACAGGTGGAAAAAGATAGGAAAGAACAGATAAAGCAAACAGAAAGGAGAGGTGAAAGATGCTACTTTCGTTTTCTGGGATGTACTAATTGCTAGATATTAGCAAGGAGGAAGGTGTGCATTACAATGACAAAGGAATCATTAAGCCAAATTCCAACAAATATCTTCGAACTTCACCTTGTTTCAGATGTAATATGATCTCATGTTAGATCTATGTTTATGTTCAAAGGAGTGAATTAACCCACTTGGTA
>NW_010399254.1:15229-25564 GCF_000710305.1 Buceros rhinoceros silvestris | reverse complement strand
GGCAGCTGCTCCAGAGCGCTCGATACACCCCAGTTATTTTTGTGCCTTGCACAGGCAATCACACTGTCACTTGGCTCTTTGCAGCCCCTCATACATACCTGCAGGTGGCAAACCTGCGTAAGAACCACTTATGGTGGGTATTTTTGTTTTGAAGAGAAAATGGTGGGGTGGGACAACAGGCTACTCCAGAAAAGACTTTCTTCCTCTATCAGTGATTTTAAGAACTGGTGTTTCAACTAATTCTCTTCTTACGGCTTAACAGTGTGTTTCTCTCAGGCTTGTGGATCAACCTGTCCTGTTTTAATCCCTCATTTCAACCCTTCTCAAATGTGATCTTTACTCTTCCTCTGACTTGGGCTGTACGAACACCTAGTGCAACCATTTCTAGTGGGATCCCAGTACTGCCATACCCTCTCTGTTCAGTTCACAGAAAAGCCCAGCTGCATTTCGAGGTTTAAGGCCACTTCTGTGGAAGAAAATAGTAATGATTTACTGTGAAACTGTGAACAGTTTCTTCAAAGCATTACTGATTCTTCTTCTCACATACGCAATATGTTACAGCAAAGGATGAAACAGGTACACTTCTCTACCTCTGAATTATATACTTGGAAAATACACAAATGTTCCTCTCAACCTAGATCTCCATCACTGGTCAAAAGCAACCTGCTGTGTGATGGGGAGGCCCTTTCTTCTCTTCCAAAGCCTTTCTGTACTTGAAACTTCTCAGTAATACTCAAAGATCATTTAATTTCCTTAGATTTCTAGATCCAAGACGTAGCAATAGTTTGGGATCAACATTTTTCCTTTTTCTTTTCTTTCTTTTTTTTACCCTGGTGAATTGGAGGAAGGCAACAACCTTTTAGGACATTCCCAGACGAAAGCAATTTCTCGATATTTGGCTTCCCTATTGTTTCTTCAGAGCCTTATCCTTGTCTCTTTTGCTGTTTCCTGTTTCTTTAGATCTTTTGGTTTAACTTTATGCATCCAGCAGGAGGCCGTCATGCAGACAGCCTGAACTCCCCAACACTTATAATGAGCCATTCTGTAAGAGGTGGGACCGTACTGAGAAATTCTGGTGCAGATTCTCCCGTGTTTAATAAGATGTATATTTGTTATTCTCTGTGTATTAACAGTATTTCTTTTCCAATTTTACTCTCCAGCGCACTTTCCTGAGATTGTAAGAACTGCAGAACATTCTGTCAGATTTGATCAAAACTAAGTTCTAAACCTTTTGGGTGTGTAGGAATAGAGAACAGGAAAGCAGAGAAGCACGGCAAGAGCGTGACAATATAATCCTTATTTCCTTAGGACACCAGACCAAAGTGTATCACAATTTGTTCCTCCTCCACAATATTAAAAAATAAAATTTTAGTGAGTCTGAATAAAATACCAAAAACTGAGTTCATTGAGGGAAACATTTCAATGAATCCAAAATGCAAGTGATTTGGAACTGACTGTTGGAGTACTTGAGAATATTGCAGCCTTCTGTTCTTAGGTAAAAAAAAAATTAAAAATAACGCTCTCCAAATCCCTGCAGCCCTGTATGGGGGGAAAAAAAAAGCAGAAAACCAACAACTTACTACTTTCTTTTTTCCTCTTCTAATCCCTAGTAAGTACATAAAGGAATTGTATTCATGCATCAAGTATGTCAGCTCAGAAGATAAGCATTTTCAATTGTTGTAACAAGGCCCTAATTGCTGCTACAAGTTCCAAACATCTGAACAAAGGCAGGTCTGGCAGATGTTTTTTTCTTTTCACATCATCTCAAACCTCTTAACTCATTTCTTATCCACTGGCCAAGATTCAAAGAAAGCACTTAGATGAAAAGCAGGGAAATACAAACTCTTCAGCTTATACAAGTAAAGGGATCAAGTCTTCTTTTCCAATTATAATGGCAAAGACTGTAGCCATTCCTGTTCATCCACATTTCCAATGTGAAGCTGCTCTGAGTGTTGCTCTTTCTGACCACCAATGCAATTCTGCTGTTAGGAATGGAAAGCTTCACAGCTTTCCCAAATAGCAGATGCCGCTGGGGGTTGCGGTTTTTTTCTTCTTTCTTTCCACTTTTGGACTTCAGTTGAAGCTGATTAAAGTGAGAATTTCCATGTTTATTGGGAATCCAAAGATTCCGAAAAGAGCAAATATATCACCCTAGAGGAAAAAACACAGTGTTTCAAAATGTTTCACAGGGGCAGAAAAAAAATGTTTTTGAAACAATCAAAGTATTTTGTTTATGAATGAAATTGAGCTTGAAAGTCCACTTTCCACGGCTTCCATGTGGCTTTTAGGATCCAGTGAGAGGAGGGACTACTTGCAAGATAAAAGTCTGGAAACTACTGGATGAGTAGTGGGGTTTGAGGCTTGCAAGCTCCATACTGGAGAGTCTAAAGCTAAGTTTCAGTGAAGCTAAAGCCCCAGGGTTACTAGACCTTTGTTCCTGTGGCAGGAACCTGAGGGTTGTTTTATTCCACGTGGCAAGGTCGTGCAGGAATTTGACCGAAAAGCCCCACAAGTATTACAAGCGCTACAAACTGTGGGAGCACCATAGCCTATCACATGTCTTCTCAGGATCTCTTGTTCTGTTGTCACTTTTGGGTTACTCATTTTTTTAACAGTTACACTTGGGAAAAACATTTTAGTTCTCAGAAATGTAATTTCCCAGTAAAAACATTTTGTTGGAAAATCCCCAGTCACCCTGACTTTTGCTGCCTCTCTTGAAGATGTTCATTCTTTCAAGGCTGGGACTGAGGGTTTTGGGGGATAAATAGGGTGTAAATATGGTGGACTTGGAGGAGGTAGAGGATTTATTACTTGGATGCCTCCTGGTTGTACTATAATGGGTACTGTCCTACAGGGTGCTATGACTACATCTTGTGTATTATACAGGTTTAGCCACATTTTTGTGAGCTATTATTAATGCTGATTTGCAGCATACGCCTTTGGAAGCAGTACAGTCAATGCATACCTGCTTACAGTGGGAAACTAAAAAGCCTCAAATTTCCTCTTGGCTGGCTCCTTCCTCCTACGCCCAGCTCAGTCCACGCTATTTGAAAACAGAAGTTGACATCAAGTCATTTTCTATTGTTGGAAAAACACTCCCAAGAAAACATGCATCCCCTGTTGTAAATGCATTGGAAGGTTGTCAAACAGGTAAATTTGGAAACTGCTTATTTTTAGATTGTTTGCAAATGTGTCATCTCTATTTTTTGCTCTCATCTAATAGTATTTTAGCAGGAATGGGCACCTTAGCCACTTTATAATCAAATTAACCAGGCCTCCTCCCACTCAGGTGGAAGTCTGGTTGGATTTTCCAGCTTGGATTTATACCCTATGGACATGAGTTCAGAGGCACTTTATACACTCTCATGGCTTTAGTTGCCTGTTGTTGAAGCAGAAGTACTGTGGTAGTTAGCAGTGTTAGATTTGCATGGCTGCACAAAGATGGATTAACTACCATACAAAAAAAAGAAAAAACAAAAAAGCTATTAAACTCAGACTTGTTATTAAATGAAAAATCAGACTTAAAATCAGAAGTAGAGAACAGGATAGCAGGGTCTGGCAGGATAACAAGGAAAATGCCTGATGGATTCAGTCTGGGCTCACTTTAGTATCAGGAGGAGCCTTGTGGGGTTTGAAATATCCATAGAAGAGGCAGGTACTGAACTGCAGTTCTCTTCTGCACAGAAAGCCAGAGGGCTCAGGCACTCTGACGGGATTTATCAGTACAGCTCCAGTTATTTCAGTGATGCTTTGATTCTTCACAATAATTAAAGTATTTTTGTCTAAGATATGTTTGATCTCATAGTCTTAATTTTGCTGATGGGAAAGATTATTTTAAAGGAAGTGCTTATAGCCCAAAGTCTAATTTCTCCTTTACTGGTATAACTAAGAAGAAAAAAAAAAAAGCACACTTTCTATTTCAGATGCTTGTGTTCTAACAGCTACTTTGTATCTATTTTTGTACTACAGTTATGCTAATTTCCAGTTTCATTAATTAATTGGTACCATGAGTGTTACAACTGTAAAAGATGAATTTTATAATAATCCCTTTGGAAACGGTTCTTGTTAAACCACCAGGTATTTAAAGCCACCTTCCTGTCTGAAAAAGATTTACTTTTGGAACAATCCCTGCATAATTAAAAAAATATTTTTGGATTTTTTATTTATTCATAATTTTCCAATACGGCTGAAACTCATTAAGATGTGAGACTTCATTTATTAGAATATCCTTGAGCAGGAGCAATAGAAGTAAGATTCACTTCATTAAAAACAAAAGTAATCCTTACAGTAATCAACCTACTGTTCACAGCAAAGAACTTAATTGTCAATGTTAATTTGAGGCAGAAACCTGCAAAAGAAAAAAAAAACCTCTGGCTAAAGGTTACTAAATTTCTGTTGTCCTTCCTTCCCTAGAGGCTTTGCTTTTC
Organism: Buceros rhinoceros silvestris; assembly: GCF_000710305.1. Taxonomy (NCBI): domain Eukaryota; kingdom Metazoa; phylum Chordata; class Aves; order Bucerotiformes; family Bucerotidae; genus Buceros; species Buceros rhinoceros. The sequence goes on along the minus strand of NW_010399254.1, from coordinate 21,137 downwards.
TGAAGCTGTCTTTCCACACATCACACAAGATGAAGCCATGTAAACTAGCACTGGTTCCAATAAAGCTTTCATGGGCTATGTTTGCTGTATCTCTAATCCCAGCCGCGGTTTTACCTTCGGGAAGATTGGCAATATTGCGGTCGTCACTGAACCAGGGTTGGATTGATTGTGCAAATACATCTCTTTTTAAAAGAAAAAGTAGCTGTTCTCTTAAGGCTTCCCTACTGTTTTACATCAGTTCATCCTGAGGATCAAGTCATATAGACAAAGTAAAAGGCATGGTGTGTTCTGCACCCTCCCTTCCCTACTTTCCTGGAGGAATGCTGGAGGTTTTAGTGCTCTAAGTCCCTGGAGTGGACTTCATACATCCAGTCCTGCTTGCTCCCTCCAGCACTGGGGCCTGAGCTGATGCCAGCCAGGAGGAGAAAACTACAGGCTTCCTTGCTACCTAGCCCTGTAAAGGTTCATAACTTTAGGAATGTACTTTCATTTCCAGAAGGATAGGATCTAGGAAGGCCTAAATCCCAGTTTCCTGCAGCTTGCACCATCACTTTGCGTTTTCCAGTTGTCTTAGCGAGGAAGTAATTTTCCAGTTGTCTTAGGAGTCACAGGCTGCACAATCTTTGTGCAGCGCCTAAACCATCATTCTCCTCCAAACCCACTCCTCAAATTCACATATTGTTTTCTGAATAGCAATGTGCATAAACCATGAGGAGATCCACTCAAGCCTGAAGAGAACATGTCGCTAAGACAGATTGTGCAAGTCCATGCCAAGCCACAACTTCCAGTCACCATCAGGAGTTTCCATAAGCCTGTACATGTAGTAGGAGCCCAGCATTCAGCGATGTTTTACCTTACTGAGAGTGAGCAAGTGGGCAAGCAAGAGACTAGCCAGGCAACTAAACATTTCTACAGTGACCATCAGCCTTTCCCAGAGTGCTATTTTCAGATACTTATACATACTAACTGCATTCAGAAAGGTGGTTTTCTTTTTTTTTTAACTTGATGTAGAAATCCATCTCTGAATATTTCTTTACCAATGCTTTTATACTGTTACAAATATCAAGAGATTACTGGCAGTTGTGCATGGAAAATAGAATTATAAATTAAATCCTGCCCTGATTAATTTTTAAGCTCCTGCTTCCACAGCATTAGGTTTGGAGGGTTTTTGTGATTTCAAGGAGCGGAGGACTCTGTGTATTGCTGTGATTGAAAGCTGAAGACATTTAGCGCCTTAAAGAACTGGAAAAAGTTCAAGCCCTTGAAACAAAGTTGCACCTTACCCTCATCAGGCCATATATTGTGGTGAGGAGATACCAGACCGTGTATTTTGATCCCCAAAACAAAAGAAGGCAGCATTGCAGCCTTGGGAGCGTGGAGGACTCAGGTGCACAAAGCTCCCGTAGATTTCTCTTTCAGCTGAGTATGAAATCATTGAAGTTCAGGAGAAAAAATAAGGAAAAAGAGGTAAAGGACAGCACATTGTGATGGCATCTTCCTTCAAGCACGCAGACATGACATTTACACCTGTTTCTTTCTGAACTTCAACAGCCTCTGCCGTTGGAGCTGCCTGCGACCCACGCGATTTATTTATCCCAAAAGGCATTATATGTTTCATACTTACTTCAGCTCTGGTTTGGATAGTCTTACCATTAGTCTTTCAGTTTTATAAACAGCTGTTTGCAGATGATGAGATATCCAGGCTTACCATTGTTCTCCGTGTGCGTAGGGCAGTTCACCACCCAGTCACCAGTCATAAGCCCACTGGGGAGGCAGGGATCCCTTGGAGGAACAGCCTTCACCGCAGTGCTTAACACTGGATTTCAACATGGCTGTTGCCAACAAGGGTCCCAGTTAGTTAGTTACTGGTTGACAGGGATGACTGGTAGCACAGGAAAGTTACTTGGTTTTATATTCAGAGATGATTGCTGCTCAGATGCTGGCACCCTACTGCAACACTAGGTTACCTGCAGCACTAGGTTACCTGCAGCACAACTTTCCAGACAACACCGTGGATAAAAACTTTACAGCTCTGGGAAGCCGCGGCTAACTAGTTGTGTCCACGCAGGTCACCCAGAGCTCATCTACAGCAGCAGCCGCCACAGTAATGACAGAGCAGCCCGGCCATTGGTACTTTACCAGCACGTCATCTAGGTCTGCAAGAGGCAGAGCTCGAGTCATGCCTCCACAGGTAGTGCACAGTACATTCAGGGAACGTGAGGGTAAACCCAGACCCACAATTTCTTTCTGTGGAAACAACTACATTTCAAATGCTGCTGTAAAACAGCCCTGGCAATGGTATGAGCTGACTGAAACTGAAGTGAGTTATACTTTGCTTTCCCTCTCCTTCTCCTGTGGCAGAACTGGAATAATACACTTTCTGCCTGTGATAATGTTTCCTATGTTATTTTTTCCACATTATAACGCACTTTCATTCATTAATTTTCCTAAAGAATGGAATGTTTACTTCCTTCCTGCATTTGGCATTAGTTAATGAAGTGCAAGCAAATGTTAACTGAATTCTCCAAGATGTGTATCTGTTCTTTCCTTTTTCTAATTAAGGTTCAACACAGCCAAACGCATGGGGTGAAAATCCTATTCCTACACCAGAAACAAATGCAAGATTCAGCACCAAATAAATGTTAATTAAAAAAAAGAAAGAAAGAAATTACTGTTTTCTCAATCAACAACTGGAAGAACTTAAAATTGAACTTGGGTCTAAAATCCAGAAGTCAGCAGGGTAGCAACCTTCAAACTGCTCATGTCTTGGCAATTAATCTCGTCCCATAGGAGCAGATTTTTTATGCCTTGATATTTGGTAAAACAAGTGCATAGGAGAAGGATTAGGGAGAAATGGAAGGGGGAATCTTCAGGCTCAGGGGATCTCAAATGGCTTCTGATGAAAGAAAACAGAAGTATCTTTGATACAAGGGTTACATAAAGCACTCATACACTATCCCAGTTACTTCTGTTTCTTTATTTCAATGGTTAAGTAAGAATTAAAATTATAGCTTCACTGAAGTCACAGAAAAAATTCAACAGGAATGTTTGAAGCCAACTTTGTGAGATTTACAATTGAAAGATGATTTCATCAAAGATAATAAATGAATGTTTAAAACTCATATTAAATTAATGCAATGCACCTTGTTTTGAGTAAATAGGAGGTTGAAAATTAGTGTTTGTGTTGACCGTGTTCCGATTCACTTTAACTATCTTAGGGAAAGGTGAAAACATAACTAGGAAATAAGTGAGTGTCACAAACACTTGGTCAAGCCTGTTTGGATACATATTACTGATCCAGCTGTGTTTCCTTAAATGTTACAAAAAATATTTATTTTGCCTAGCTGTGATGATTTTAATGCTCAGTAGTAAAGGACAGCTTCTTCCAGTGTTGAGAAGGGAAAATGCTATGGAAGATCACGTGGGGTGTAATTCCCCCTCATTTTGCTTTAGTTAGACCACTGTAGCTCCTCTGCACTTGTGGCACTGTCAGGAAGAAGCTTTTTGTTGCCTTCAGGGGAGAGATGGATGGAACCCCAAGCCCTCAGTACAGCAAGCCCTGTGTGCATTGACAGCTGTATTACTGACCAAGGAGCCAAATGGCTATCACAGTAGGAAATGCAAAGGAGGGGCCCAAGGACTGAGTTGGCGATTGGGAGAAAGCTAAAAATCTAGTTCTTGGCTGGAAGAATTACAGCCGTGGGCACTGTCCTGGGTATAGGCTTGTAAGTCAGGTCAAGTCTTTACCTTGGCATAAGCTGTTATAACTTGCAGGTCTTAAAGTTTCCACTCTCGGCTCATACAGGAGACTGATCTGGGGTTTTTTTTCTGCCTTATTTAGAGGTAGAATTTAAATCTCCTCAGAGTTGCAGGGGAAATAAATCCTTGGTCCTGTCAGCAAGGTCAGTGGAGCAATAGCTAACCTCACAATCTCAGAGCATGTGGCAGAAGCTGAGCTGTGCAGCATTGCGCAAACAGAGGTGATCTATACGTGACGGATAAGCTGCTCTTCTTCCTAAACTCTGCATGTGTACAGGTTGCCCAAGGAAGTGGTGGAGTCCCCATCCCTGGAAGTGTTTAAGAGATATGTAGATGTGGTGCTGAGTGACTTGGTTTAGGGACCCTGGCAGGGCAGGGTGAAGGATTGGACTAGATGATCTTTAAGGTCTGTTCTAGCCAGATGATTCTGTGATTCTGTGTATAAACAGTAGGGAGAGTCATGTGTATAACCTCCAATTATGTCCCCACGTGTCTGAATATACTGCTATCATCGTTGGATTGCTGAGAGTGGAGAGGGTCTCCACTCACCACTGGTGAGGTGACCCAGAACTGGGATCTGGGCTGCAGCACTGAATAATTTAAACCAGCTTACCACAGTGGCTTGAAAAACAAAACCAAGACTTTACAGCTTTCTGGTGAATTCCACCAAACTGTACCTGCACAGAGGCATTGCCTGTAACCAAAGCTATAGTAGCATTGGTAATGTCCAAAGGGAGGTGAAATCTTCTTTGTGATAAGCTTGTGCCTGCAGTTAAGGGTTTATCTGTAATTGTAGGCAACGAGAAAAAGCATGGCTTGCTCAGTAACATGCCTCCTCCCATCATGCCAGACACAGGCTGGAACATGCCGCATGATGGAGTGGTCACACTCTTATTCTTCCTCTTTCTCTTTCTCTCTGACCTATTAGCTCCCCTCTCTGCTATTAATCCCTCTCCTCTGTTCAGCCTCAGATTTGAGCTCTGCTTGCTGCCAAGCAGCCAGCTACCTCCAGCAGTTCAGGACACAATATGTATCACACGCCCGTTCTTCCATTTGCCTTCATCTTAATTTACATTACTTCCTCTCTGCAGGGAATCTAATTTGGTTTACACCGTAAAGCTCAAATACACTTACAGAAGTGCATCATCATAGCAAAGAGAAATAGCAAAAGAGGTGCAGAGTGTTTGGGAGCATCCTTGGGAAATGGTAAGCTGCTTTCTGTGGGCAAAGGCAAAACCCTTGAAGATAACCTTGAAAGAAAGAACTGTGTAGTGGAAGGGTTGCAATACACATTAGAAAGGGATTTAGGGAGAGAGGGAAAACGGAGCTATGGAATGAGATCCTTAGATACGGGATTTGTGTTTTGTGTTTAACTATTTTGGCTATTACTGCACATGATTTCAGTGTCAACACACCAGAAACCACAGGAGCATAAGCAACAACAAACTCTCTGCTCAGTTTATGAGGGCTAATACAGCCGGGACTCCCACTGTTTTCTTTACAGCTAATGCCACATAGTTTAAAACAAAACAAAACCAAACCAAACACCTACCCAAATCAAACCCCACTCATTTCCAGGACTCTGAAATTATTATTACCATGCTGTATCCTAGTGTAAACAGGTTCCTGGCCCGGGACTAAGGCTGTTAGGCTGTCCTGCAATGCAAACAGCAGCGTGGATGCTTTCCAAGGGCACTGGACATGGGAAAGGCTTTGCTGGGCCTGGAGTCCTGGGCATCCAGTTTTCAGCTGCTTGTTTGATTGAGAGCTTCAAAACGGGGGCATTTCCACAGGAAACGGGAAGATCGAGGGCTGCAGATTTGGAGCGTTATGGAAACAACTTTGTTCAGAAAGGAGGAAGCTGAGGGAGTACCAGGGACAGCCAGGTCTGTTTCCAGGTGAAGGGCACACCTATGGCAAAGGAAGGGATGCGTTTCTCGGGAGCTACAAGCCTTTGTAAGTGCCACCGAACGCGAACAGAGCAGCACGGGCAGGACCTGCGCTTTGCAGAAATGGCTTTGGGTCTTTTTTTTTCCTTTTTTTTTTTTTTTTCCCTTTTTGGTCCCTTTCCTCCGTGCTCCCGCGGGAACGCGGCGAAGGGCAGCAGACGGGCTGCGGTCACCAGAGGGCGGCAGAGGCCGGGCGGGGG
>NW_010399254.1:5256-15046 GCF_000710305.1 Buceros rhinoceros silvestris | reverse complement strand
CCCGCGGAAAGGGCAACCCGAGCCCTGAAGGTGTGCGGGTGTAAACCACGAAATAGGTGCCCTAGCCTGTCATAGCCAGGGGACTAGTGAATTACGGGGTTTTTTTCAGATTAAAAGCTAATTTAATTTTAGTTCAATGCTCTCATTCTCTTTTTACAGAAAAAAAAATACACAACAAACAAAACCAAAACCAAACCAAAAACCAGAACAAAAACCTGCAGCAGCATTATGGACTCTCAGAAGTGCCAGGGCTCTGAAATTTTTTTCTCTAGCTCTTTTTGAGAATGATCATTTTGTTCCTGACTTTTTTACGTGCTTTTGGTAACTTCAGGCCATTTTCAGAGGCTTGGCTTTTGTGGTCTGGCAGATCTCAGCTCTCTGATTTGTGAAGATTTTTGGTTTTGCTGTGGATATTCAGGGTATTTGGTGTCACAGATGCACATCCTTTCAAAGGCAGTTTTAATGTGAAGGGTTTAGGCAAATTACACGTTCTGCAGGTTTGTCACCAAAGTCGCTCCTGACTCATCCATGAGTTACCCACCTTCAGCAGAGCACTCCTCTCTCACAACAAGCACATTCACACACGAAGTACTGGGAAATAGTTATCTACTGTTGTTCACACCCTTTCTTCAGTTCAAATGTTGACTTCGCTCCACAGATACTTCTTTTTTTGACCAAAATGGTATTGTACTGTGCTTTATGTCTACAAGTGCTAGAAAGCAAGCAGGGCTGAGCAGGAGCTTCATCCTGTTCTTGTTAATCATCAGGCACTGTAAATCACTTGTAAATACAGGGTCAAAATCCTCATAATGCAGGCAGAAATAAAAGCACAATATTTTCTGTTTAGAAAGATGCTATAGTCCTTGCTGGTATATGCTATAGCTGTGAGATTCCATGACCAAGCACAGCTCTGTCGGTTTATCTAACAAAATATTTCTTCTGCCTGCAAATGCTGCCTTCATGATTTTTACCCTTCAGAAGCCAACAGAAAACTCTAATCTTTGCAGCTACCTTTACGGTGCATCTGTTTGACTGGATGTCACTGGTCAGTAATGGCTATACACTTCTCTGTCTCCTCCCCACCCCTGTGCCTCAAATATCCAGATCCAGATCATTAGCATAGACACTTACTGTAACTACTAGTTGTCAATTAAAGTCCATGATTACATCACACAAAAGGTACTTCTGGCCTCCAAGAAAGCACAGTATTGACTCATCAGTGTGGTCTGCTGGCCAAGTACAGCTTTAATTCTTACCCTTTAGTTAAAGTACTGAAAAGGCAAGTAGCCAACAGAAAGATGGGAAAATATGGGCTGACACAAACCTAGAAAGACAAGGTTGGCAGAAATCCACAGTAGTTTTTTGTTTGTAAATGACTAGTGGCTTTCTTGACTCAAAATCCTTCAACAACATTCAGGACACCCTCAGATTTGTTTAATTTTAGGATTTTTTCCTTTAAGCTTCCTGTCCTTTTGTTGCCACCATAGGAAATGCTTTACTACAGTTTCATGCATGCTTCCTAATTTTCTTTCTTTCCTTTTTTTTTTTCTAATTTCCACACATTTCCAATAATTTTCATTCCTTAAAATATTTTCCATCTGTTTTCCAGAGTACTTAGAACATAGGAGGCAGTTTTCTGAAAGAGGATTTTTTGAGGGGTTATCACCTCATCAGATGAATTTGGAGATTGCACCTAACCTGACACCAAAGGACTCAACATAACAAGAAAATGAAGTGATACTTGCAGATTGTGACCCAACACATTTCTGCCATTATGCACAGAAACTATCTTGCACTTTAAACACTCCCAGCTCCTATTAAGGTTTTAGCATTACCTTTATATTGGAACTATAAACCAAAATCACAGCAGCCTCTCTGTGGTGCTGGAGAAGGACTGATGGGAAGAATGCTGTGTGTTTGGGAGCAGGGAACTGGTCCTTTAACGAGTCGTTCCTTAGATGAGACTTTCAATATGGATCACTTTAGTAGGCACTAGAAATTAGGACAAATGACTTTCATACAGTTCTACTTCAATTTCTTTGTATTACTGAGAGGTCTTCAAACTGGGGCAGAGTCAGATAAAATATCTCTCCCCTCTGAGATGGCTAATAATAGCAGTTTAAAGGAATTGTTTCTGAACCTCGCTCCCAGCCACCAGAAAAAGCATTCTTTAAATATAATCTATTTTCTCATTCTCAGCTAAATATATGACCATATTGAAAGTGTTTCCCCCTCTTCCACTCACTCCAAACAAACATGCTGCTCTTTCAGAATAGAAAATTTTATTCTGTTGATCATATCATCTTATATTACTCTAAGGGCAATTTCTTTCAGCAAAAACCTCCTAGAATTAAGTCTGGAACCCCATTTTGTCTATGGGCCCAATCATCTTTTTCCTTTCTAACTATTTATTATGTAATGGTGTACTTCTACAAATGATAAAATAAATTAAAAATAGAGTTTGTGGCAGGTATGGTCCTCTGCCTGCAATTTGAAGTTGGCTATTAAATCAAGGAATCTCAGTCTTTTGTGTAAAAGAAGATTTTTGGCATTAGCAGAAAACAGCAGCGTGTGCTGTTGGCCTTTTTTAAAAAGTAGCTTGTCCTGTTACAAAACAGCGAGTCCTGGTTTCCCCGGCAATCAGCATTGTAGAAACTTTTGCTCTGATTCAGCCTGACCAAGTCACTTGAATTCATGCTCAGTTCATTTTGTTGCATTAATCCTTTTCAAGTTGTTTTCAGAAGTGACTGACAGCCAGTGCTTTCCAGTGCTCAGAGCCCTGGTGTCACTTTCTAAGCTCATTCTCTCACATTGTTCCCTGAAATCCAGTCTGGAGGAGAGGCTTTAAGATATTGAAAGGACACGTCCCACAGTAAACTCCTTATACAGTTGAGTTGACAGTGATTTTTGTTTCCTGCATTTCATTTCTCTTCTGTGATGTGTAGAGTTACAGTGCAGTTTAATGTGATGAAAACGATTTAAGACAGCGAGTGCTCTTTTCACTAGAAATACAAGCATAAAGGGAAAAAGATGACGGAGCTCTAATGCATTTTGTTAAATGCATTACAAGCTTACAAGTGCTTAGGAATATGCTTTAACTTTATGTATATGAACAGTCCTCTTCAGCTTCCATGGGACTCTGCAGGCACAGACCAAAACACACAAGCATGTGCTCTTTAGAGTCCCTAAGTACACACTGCTTTTTTAATATCCTTTTCAATACAGAGATTAGTTTTGTCACCAGGGGGATTCTCATTCCCACCATCTATTAAAATAGAAATAAATAACAAGATTTAAATGAGACTAAAATGGTTATTGATTTCTGGTATATACCAAGGTCTGCCTGGCTGAAAAATTTCATGAAAATCAATTTTCATGCCGTACTACATTTTATACCCTTGGCAGAATATTATTTTCAACAGTAAAATATTGTATTGAAGCAAGTTCTCTTTGGCACACAAACCAGACAAAATATTTCTAAGGGATCTACTTTTGTATGAAAATGGTGTAATTTTTGCTCCAATATTATATAAATTACTGCTGTCAATTTCTTCAAATAATTCTTAAAAAAACTTCACCAAGCTCCTCATAATAAGCCCATAAAAAAAATCACATTTATAATACTTAAGACTTTTTTCCCAGTCCTTTATATTAAAAAATAAATAAATAGTTCTGAACATTTATATACTTTTGAGTGAATATCTGTGCTACTACCATTAATATTTTAGTGTTTGATACTGAGGGTATCAACCAAATTTTCCATCAAGTCTGATCTTGCAAAGATACTGGCAGTAGCATTCTACAGTTAATATCCCACAAAACAGTTCTCATTCTAAATACTCCTAACATGGGCTACAAATTCTATTTAGTTCTACACTAAGCTATGAACAGTATGAAAACAGGTTACTTGAAAATGCCGAGTTTAAAAAAAACTAGACTTTTCATGAATATACATCTAAATGTATAACGCACATCTTACATTGTGGCAACTGCCTCCGTGTGTGGAAGAGACAAGAAATTGAACCACGAGGGATCCCTGGATAGACCGATGAAACCCCTAAAAGGCATAGAGAGCTTACAAACGAAAGGATGCCTGCCACAAACCTCCAAAGACTCCCAGACACACGTGACTTGCAGGAAATGCCAACTTGTCCTTAGGACTCATCACATACATAAGCACAAGGAGATTGCAAGCTCTTCATCATTTCCTTCAGGCCTGCTATATCTTTTCCATTTCTCTGAGCTGCCCCGCCAAAATTTCACAATAGATGGGAGAAAAGATTTTTATGGCTTCTGGTCTGTAACCCTAGTGCTGGATGTCAGGGTTGTGAGGGTTGAACAATGCTAACTCAAAGAAACTGTGTAACAATTGTCTTGATATTGACAGGAACAAATTAGCCAGACCTGCATGCTCTCACACACTATACTGTTATATTTCTGGACCACTTTTATCTAGGAACCTCCTATTTTTACACATATGTTTTCAAGATGAGGTTACATACACACCAGATGATCTGAGTAGCAACAAAGGACAAACCAAATTCTGGCAGGGTTAAAATATTCTCTCTTAATTGCTCTGCTGGTATCATTATAACCAATGCCAGTGGTGGTGTATTAACAAGCTACCAGAGAGCTTTTAAACAGCTTGCGCTAAACTAGGGATTGAACGGCAGCTTAAACTCTGAGCTTGACTGCTTTGACAGGATGAGCTTGGGCAGTGGCGCGCAGCAGTCACCCAGGCCAAGAGGCAAGCCCTGTGCTCTCACCCCATGTTGACTCTGAAGAGTAAGCCAATTTATGTGAACTATAGACATGAGAAAGGCTGGCTGGGCCGGGTTCTTAATAGCTTTTAAATACCAGATGCTTTTTGTGGTTTCATATCTGTAAAGAATGCCAAATATTTCCAGGGAAATTAGTTTGCTCTCTGTTTTATTTATTTTGAGAAATAAATCACTATTTAAATTTGTCACTACGGACATCTGCAGCACAGCAGTAATGAAGTTTGTTCCTCTTATCTCTTTAGAAGTATGCATATATGGTGCAGGAGAGGGAAATGGGAAAAAGAAGAAATAGGTTACTGTTTTTAATCATTATTTTGAAGTTTCCTTTCACTTCTTCGAACATACAAAGAAAATCTCTTGAAGTGATGAGACATACTTTTGCACATAAGCTGTCGGAAGCAACTTGTAGCTATACATGGTCCCCCAAGCCCATGAACTTTTTAACAGGCTATGTGAATTACTTCTTCACTCCATGCAAATTATGGCTGAAATTAGAAATGACCTTCAGAGACAGCACTGAAAATGATAGTAAGAACATTTGCAATATAGTCTCTGGGTTTAGGTTTCTGAAGAACCTTATAAAATTCTCCACTTCTTTGCTTGTGCTGTTCTGGTGGCCAGCAAAGCAGAGGTCATTTTGTTTGTCTTACCCCTCTCAGGACTTTGCTTTGCCAGACATGAGTCTGTAAGACACATCAGAGTTCTTTAAAAACAAATTGTGTCATGCAGTGAAAAAATTACTTTAAAAGCATTGTGTCAAAGGCTATTTCTGTTCCCAGCTGTCAAAATCGTAGCACAAGTTCACTATTTTCTTTGCCTTCAGAAAGCTGCTGATCTTATATTAGCAAGTGAGTCTAACTTTACAGTTGGAGAACTGATGAATTAAAGTGAAATCAATAGTGCGGATGCTAAAATAAATATTGTGCAGAAAAATAAATGTTACTATTTAAGAAGCTGGAAAGGTCACAGGGTAGGAAAATAATGAATGCTTTTATCTGAATTGCTGTATCACAGTCAAACCGAAAGCCCTCTGATCACTGAGTCATCCCCTTGCAAAGGTTTCTCTCTTACATCACTTGTAATAGAAACTACTTGTGAAGCCTCTGCCTTTGTTGTCAGTGTACGAATCACCAAGGCACATCTGTAGGACCCCATCAACAGTCCTCGCTCCCCTTGAATATAAGCGGAGCCTTGTTTGATGACAAAACTATTGCAGCAGGGAACTATATTTAAAACTCGGTGACTCATTCATCTTACGGCTCTTTTTTGAGTCATTAGTGGGTCATATAACTATATATATTGCATTCAAGTTCCCATTATAGTTCTTACCTATAATTGTAGTTATTTTGCTCCAATTAATTCTCTTAATAGAATAGCAGTCTCTAACTCACTGTAAGCAATTCTGCCCGTTTTTTGTGGTCTGTTCTTTGACAGTTTTTTGACAGAGTCTAACCTGAAATTTCCAGATAGTAGCATAGCATGTTGCAGCAGTGTTTGGCATTTGCTATTTGGAGCTACTGACTCATAAAGGAAAGTTTGGAGGAGAAGCATCAGGAATCATTCTAAATTTTTATTTGCATAAAGGCCAAATAGCCAACTCTTATCAGCTTACTTTGTTTCCTTCTGTACTTAAAATCTTTCACCAGTTAGAGGATTTCAAAAATCATTTTGCTTTACCATTTTCAACTAAGAAAGAAGTTACTAGGGTTTTTTTCCTTATTTTCTTTCCCCTCTTCAAAAGATAGGAAAATTTAAGATACATTTCAATATTAAACATATCAGTTTATACAGCTTATCATGCCAAAACATCTTTATGCACAAGCACCAGCAATGAGATCAGCTCTGCTTTGAAAACAGTTTTTGTTAGCTATCGGGCATTACAAAGATAGTAATGTTACCAACAGATATGGTGGTGATTATGTCATGTTTGTAATTCTAGAATTATAAAAGTTCCATGTGGAGTGGAAAGCAGGAAAGAAAGAACATCTGACGGCATTAATCCTTGGCACTAATCTGATGGCAAAAATCCTTCTTTTGTTTCTATTCTTCCTAAGAAAAATGGTAAAATATCCTTCAAAGATTAGCATGCCTTTCCCCACTATCCTGATGATTTCAGAGCCATTAGATGCCACTCTTACCACATGTTTAATCTAGAAAAGCTGGCTTTGATCCTTCACTAGGAAAGTAGGAAATAATTATTTGACTTCTTTCTCTAACTAAAGCAATTTGAAAAGGTTGCTTAGGCACCTGGTCACTTGGGAATGTGTCTCTGCTTGGAATAATTAGGAATGAGAACACTTCACCGCAGTGCTGGAACCTGGATAATAAGTCCTGTTCTTCTTTATTCTGGAAAGAAATGAATCAATCTAAGGATCTAAAATATGGACTTAAGATTCCAAAATAGCAGTAAAGCACTTACATCCTTTGGCCCACTCTGTACAGAAAAGCAGGAGACACATTCACAGCAGACTGAAGACAACCAAGCCTCTACAGTGAACAAACAAAAGAAATAGCCAGTGACAACATGGAGAACATCCCCATTTCAAACTATGTAATACAAGACATTTCAAAAGCTGTTATCCCTTCCTCCTGTTTCCTCTCCTTGTCCTCCTACTGCCTCTACTTCTACTATCCCCAAGCATTTACTCAGCACAGAGCCAGGGCAGTCTAAGTCAATTTAAGACCAGGCTGTGACAAAACAATTTTTTCCTTCTCTCTGGATGTGTTTCCCTATTTTTGCCTTGCAAGGACACCAAGGTAACTGCAAATCCCATCACAAGGTGATTCAGGGAGAGGAAAACTAATCACTATTGTCTGGGTACCTTTATACTGCTCAAAATTCTAACTTTTGAAAAGTCATGTTGAACTTGAGAAACGGTTTTGCAAGAAAGAGGAAAAAAACAAGGAGGTTATGTTTCTTTTCAAAACTGGCCAATATTTGAAATGGTTCAATAACCCCTCCCCAAAAGATAGCTTTGTGACAAGCAGTATATAATATTACAATATTAAATGGGACCCTGTAGTTGAGAGTTGTGTTAGGATGTCAGAATTACAAATCTGTGAATGATTTTAACACAGGTATTTCCTAATTTGGGGGTGCATCACTTTGCAGGCTTAATGCTCTCTTTTAATTCCTACGTGTGTAACCCACAGAATGACGATAGCCCATTCAGACCTTCGGACCATTTCTCACTACAGTCAGGATACGTATGAACAGCATGTAAGGCCAGATACAACACGGGTGTTTAGAAAGCCTAGAGTGGGACTTGGACTAAGTTTAAAATTCCCGCATTATGACCCTTAGTGTTTGCAAGGCAGCAAATCAAAGACTTTAGGGGCACCTGATTTTCTAATGCACAGTCTTTGTCCCTTCAGTTACACTCCTGCAGACACCCATATTTGCACCAACAGGGCTGTGAGACCACAGCTCATGTAATACCTGGTTCACATTAGATTCCGGAAATTAGGGACATAAATCCTACCTCTGATCAAGAGCTTCCAGGAAATGGAACCCAAATGAACAGAAGTGTCTCTCTGAAGCACCTGAGGCAGAAATGTGAGACTTAACAGGTATGTGTGTAGGGAGCACTTCCCATCAGTTAGTGGTGGGTGCCGAAGGTGCTGACCAAACACTTCCAACACAACATGAGCTGGAAAACTTTTCCAATATACTCTGTCAAAGCAGCCCAAGAGCTGCATGTAGGAGTCCTGATTTTCCTCCAGAGCTGGGCATCTGTAAGTTCAATGCTACAACATCCAGCTTTTGAGTCCTCTGACACATACTGGGTTTTGTGCGTGTCACACCAAATAAAGCCAGACATACACAAGATACGTGCAGAGGGCTCACAGGAAGAAGATGTCTCCAGCTGCTTTATATCCTAAATACCTAGAGCACAAGACCTCACAGTTACTGAAAGTTACTGAGAGTTTATAGTTAAATTTAGAACTTCTCCCTCCAAAACAGGGCCTCATTAGTATTTTTGCTGTATAGATTTTTGAAACATCAGTCTGGAAATCAATTAGTCTAGTCAAGATGTTGCCTTCCCCAGACTCCAGACCTAATTCCTTATGTCTTCTCCTCTTAGGTACCTTATAAGCCTGTGTGCTACTGGACTGAATTGTGCTGAATACGAAAATGCTGAGGCATTTGCACGTTTCAATAACAACCTCTTAAAAGATGTATAGTTAAGGTTTGATTTTTTGCATTAATTTTGACTTTCAGAAAGAAGCTGCTCTATTACTAATCTCCTGAAACATATGGTTTCCTTGTCAGGGGGTGGGGAGTGGGTGGAAAGAGAGACCTGATTTTTCTTTTTTTCCATTTTTGAGAGCATTAATGAATGCCGCTGTACCATAACACAGGCAAAAGAGAAGGCTATTTTTTCCATTCATGTAGGATGTCAAATAACACAGAAGCACTAATGTAATTAATTGGCCTATATGCCATCTGTTGGAAGGTGCTTTTGGTTTTTGTGATGGTCACAGCAACACAGCATGAACAGTTACCCTGTTAAACACTCTGGGCAGAAATGTTTCATGGAAAACTAGTAAGTGTGGAGTCATTTTGCTTTTGTTTTTTTAAAGCAAGTCTGATAGTAGCAAATGTGTATGTAGCAACAAATTAGGAGACTAATTCAACCCCTCTTAAATAGAAAAATTTCATAGGAAGCCAAGCAGTGGCAAGACATGGTGATCTGATGGCAGCCAGGTTAGCTTTGTCGTACATTGCAGTGTAAATCAAAACAGTAAAATATGCTGTGGTAGTTTTTTTTCCTTTAGGGGACACATCTAGTCTCATCATTAAGGCTTTTTATTTTCTGCTAAATTCAGAGCAGTATTTCTCAAGGAACCTGGAAAGTCATGTGTTAAGTTTAAAGACTTTTCTTCCAGGTTGTTCATCGACATGTGAAACAGAAAACCGAAAAAGAGAAGGCACTTACTCCATACAGGAGACTAATGATAATGTATTGCAGCAGATGATAGTTCTGGGTTGACTTAAATATCACACT
>NW_010399254.1:2913-5149 GCF_000710305.1 Buceros rhinoceros silvestris | reverse complement strand
GTAAATAGTGCCATTTCACTTCCTTTGGCTGGCAGTGCAGTGTCTGTTCTAAAGCTTGTATGCTTGCCCCTTGCTTTAAAGCTGAGCTCGTACTTTAAAGCTGACACAACCAGTACAAAATTAAAATGGACAGCCTGATCAACAGCATTCCCCACCCACATAATGCAAATCAATCAACCAGAATGACAAGAAAAGTGTCCAACACTCCCTGAAGGCTCTATTCTCTGTCTTTCAAGCTTCAATTAAAGCAGCTTTCTTCCATGTTCCATCTCAAACTCAAATGACACAGAACTTAAAATGGGCTCCTGTTACACTTTAGGGAGTGGCAATTCTGAAAGAAACCAAATGTGTTTTACAGAAAATTAGCATAGTGGCACGTTGTTTCTCTTGTGCGGCTATATGAAACATATATACCGGGTTCATTTAAATAAGATCTATTTAAATATGCTTTTCATGGTTAATTGCTAAATGTAAAACCTTTGCAAATTTTAGACAAAGCAAAAATGATTTGACACTTCTTTCCTATGAATCGTATTTCTTTTAGATTAAAAAAGATATATCCTGAAGTAGGGAAATACTGTTATATGTGAATGCAAGAAAAATATGGGAGTTCTAACGATATGTTTCCCTCTCTCATAATTTACACCGATTTTATACTGCTGATAAGTGGAAATCATTGAGTGGCCATAGGAGGAGTAAAGGAAGGTCAAGTCAAAAAGATAATGTGAGATGCATACTTGTCAGTGACAGAAAAGCCCATATTAATGTAAACCCTATTCACTATGTATCTATCTGATCAGATAATAAAAGCAGAGATAAGAATGATTACTTAATTTTCTATACATGTATGCACAGCGTAATTTCTCAGCAACATACTTTAACCTACAACATAATGCCTAAATGGTTGAGTTGATTGCACTTTCTCTGTTTCTCTTACAAATAAGTTTTTACAGTCTGGTACGTGTTCATTGTTTGGGACTAAGCGCAACATTGTAGGTACAGCCCCAGTGTCAGTGTTTTCACGTTCCCCTTCACTCTGTTTAACCAATATTTCATCATGCCTATTTCATGAATCAGTGCATAACATGACCTGCTTCATACATGCTGTAAGTAAACGTAGGCACTTCGGACAATCTCAGCTGAAGCGTGGGAGGAGGATAACACCCATGAAGGCTGTGCAGGAACATACTGGCGACATACTTTGGCCAGACAAGTTACTGCCTAACAGCTGAGCAACGTTCCCTACCTGTGTGTTTACTCCCAGCCCATCTTCACTTACACCGTGATAGCGTTCTGTGATAGTGTGAACACACCTTAAGCAACGTAGGGTTTTTTGGAAAGTTCACTGTTGATTCATGCTTTTTAAAAGACTGAGGCTTCAAAATATATCTCATGAACTTGAGATAAGGATGGTTGTTAGAACTTCAGTGCCTCTGGAAGTGGAGTGAACCTGCTTCTGTGCACGTATATGCAGATGTATCTATAAGGCAGAGTGATCAGAACGTCTACAGCTCAAATTGCCAAACATTTTCCTTATAAAGGTCCAGTTTCAGTTACAACTGTGACAGAATGTAATTATTTGGGATTAAGTATCCCATCATGAGCTTCTGCCTCAAGCTGAACTGAGTTTAAGCAGAATTTAACCTTTTCAAGAAGAAGAGTTACGATAAAGAATTGCTAAGTAAAACCAAACACAACAATCCTCCTCTTTGTAACTATCTGTTGAGAAGCTTTAGCATGGCCATGGTTCTGGCAGCAAGGAGTCTTTAGCTGACCTGAAGGAAATCCTCTTGAATTTGGCCGATTAACTTCTGGAAATCTGTGTGTGTGCCTATGTATCTACATATAGTTAGTCAGTAGAGGCTTGCTAGTTTTGACAACACAAGCCTAAAGCAATTTCAGGAAGTCTTTTTGTTTACTCCCCTCTCATAACAGATCAATCCCTAGATACAAGATATTTACTTAAGCTGCACTTAAAACATGCAGTGAAGGGATTCTGCCATTTGCCTAGGTATAGCTTGGTTTATATCTAGAAAGATTTTTCCTAGCATGTACTTACAATCTTTGCATTGAATGAAGCTGTTTGCACTTCATTCCAGCCACTGGTTGGTGTACATGAAAACAGTTGGCTTCTTGCCTTGTGCCCATCCACAGCCTGTCCAAAACTGGATATGAAGTGTAACAATCATTTCACACATCTGTTAAAACATGCTCTGTATTTTACCTCCACATAAGT
>NW_010399254.1:1063-2901 GCF_000710305.1 Buceros rhinoceros silvestris | reverse complement strand
CCCTAGCCACTAACACTGAGAAAAGACAGCCAGTGTAAGCTGTGAGTTCAGACCGTGGGTTCATGAACTCGCTAAGGGGTACAGTAAGCTGGCTATGCTGCTCAAATATGAAGCCTTTTCTTCTCCCTCAGCTTTTTACAGTGCTACACTTCTCCTCCTATCACTATGAGTTAACCTAACTGGAGAACTTACCTACATTAAAAGTACACCACTACCCACAATTCATTTCCTTTCCCAGTTTTAATGAGTACCTGACCCCTGGCTAGGTAGCTGCACAAGGTGCTATCAGAGGTGTTTGCTACCACAACAGCACTTCTGGGGGATGCTGAGGAAGTCGCTCCAGCAGCACTTCTTCCCTCTGATCAGTAACTGACTGCTTCATTTTCTGAGTAAACTGAACAGAGCTTCAGGGTTTTTTTTAATTATTATTATTTAATATGTGAATAAACACATGCAGGAATTGAGAGTTTAAAAACTGTCCTAGATGTCTTCAGCTGGATACTCAAAAGGAGGAGGGTAGCCATCAAGTTTGGAGGTGTTAACATGTGCAGTGAAGGCAGCTGTTGAAAAATGCAGTGAATGGGAGACAATCCTGAAAAAAATAGTGTGTTTATGTAATTACAGAAAATAATAACGTCTCTGCCACAAAAAGCAAAATGAACAGAGATGTCCTTGTTTTGTTTTTGGAGGGGAGTGGTGTTTTTTCTTTTTAATTTCAGGCTGTTATTTTCATGGAATTAGTATTTTGTCTACATTTTTGATTGTGTGATAGGATAATGACTTACAGGTAATGAATTCGTATTTATCTAATTTAGCAATGGGAGATAATCTATTGGTGAGAGAAACTCACTATTGCTCATGGTATTCTGTGTATGGCAGTCATCACTATTCTGTTCCTTCTTCTCTCCCCTGCCTTTCCATGCAACCAAGGAATTGGGGAAAGTGCTTTCTGAGAACACAATTTTGGAGCTATAAGTAATTGTGGATAATAGAAAGCTATTGTTTGCTCTCATCAAATGTGCAACTCCCGGTCAACAGAGCAGGGGATACTCCTCTTCGCTGGTATGACTGACAGCACTCAATACAACAGGTAATAGTTGTAACATATGGGAAGACCGGGATTACCTATGTCCTTCAAGGTCTGGCAGCACAATTTCTGTTGTAAGGAAAGAGTTGTCGGCTGCACAGCTTTGATCCTAATGGAAACACAGGAATTGTACAACTAAATCAAGTGCCTAATATGCTCATAATTCATTTCTAGAAGTCATCAGGTCCTGACTATGATTAATTGAAATGTATTGGTTATCGTGTCACTAAATGGGACTATGTGGAGGGCAAGATGCAGGAACCCTTAACACAGTGAGCTGCAGCTTGGCCCTTGGCCAGGTGTTGACTTCACTTATCTGTTAGTAGCACATTTTACCTCTAAAGGAAGAGTGATGGCTATTGCTTACGAGTCCCTTTGACTGTCTGGAAAATACAGAGCTTAAGTTCAAACTTAGTTTAACTTCCTTTCATGGCACACAAAATGGGTCTAATCGTCACTCATTAAGTAGGAGAGGTTCTGGTGGAAACGAACTGACCTGATAGACTGATCCGGGATGGCAATGCCAGAGCTTTTTTATAAAATTCATCATTCCAGAGTTAAATATTCTCACACTGGAGGAAAGTTACAGAATTAACAAATGAACTTATTCCCACTCTGACTCTCAGAACCAGTTAACTAGAAGCCTGTTGACTTTGAATATTTCATTAGGATTTAAATGTGTGGACGATTAAGATTATGAACCTTTTATAAATGAAGAGGGATTAGATGATTGACGTCTTTTGGATAGACC
>NW_010399254.1:0-998 GCF_000710305.1 Buceros rhinoceros silvestris | reverse complement strand
TAACACGCTCTTCAGGGTAAGCATTAGTGAATATGTTTATGAGCATAAGACAGCACTGCCCAGAGGAACCTGCAGGAGTTCTGAAAACCCCTGTGAATCAGTCACGCTGAGCAGTAGTGCACATTGTCCCTGGTGGCAAAACACATGACACAGTTCTGCCCGTCCCTGAACTCAAATTTAGATAGGCAGTACTGTGTAGACAGGCACAAATGGGCTCCTGCTCTACAGCCTTCACCTCACCTGGAGTTACGTTCGTCACTTCACCCAAACTAGTCAGCAAAGTGGCACAGCGAGGAATGGGTGACGAGATGAGCAGTGGAGAGCACGTGGTCTGCGAGAGCCCAGCTGCATTTTGGAAAGACACATCTCCACTGCAGGCATATTTATACTAAGTAACGCAGCACAGAGGTCCCTGCATTCAGCTTGGGAAGGGTAATTTTGAAACGTGAAACAACATAGCCACATCTTGTAACAGTCTGATATGCTTTTTTCTGGCAAGTCTCTGGATCTGTCTCTCTTGCTTGGAGGTTCTGGCACAGCAGTTCACTCCCCCCCTGCTCCCACTCCTGGAGTTGTATTAACAGAGATGTCTGAGGACAAGGGCCGGAGCATATCAGGAAAATAACATCCAAGTTTCACCCATTTTTGGAGAGTTTTTGTGTAGCATGCTTTAACTCGGACTGATTCACTGATCTCATTTACAGTTGCATTAGCACAACTGTGCCACAAGGGCAGGAACAAGCATCTGGAAATTTCTTTAACCGGCTTTGCCACTGGAGAAAACACACCAGTGGGTTGCCTGGCCATTGAGGTATTCTGCTTCAGTTAATTAGCTCTGCCGAAAGGCTCAGTTAATTAGCATGGGTGTAGAGTTGCTCTGACACAGTTACACCGCTTGCAAGACCTGAGCTAACCCCAGTGCGCGGAGCTGCAGCGTGCCCCGCAAGCAGCAGGAACGCGAGAGGGAAGCAGGAGACGCAGCACCGCCTGCTGGGGAC
>NW_010399253.1:62302-62543 GCF_000710305.1 Buceros rhinoceros silvestris | reverse complement strand
CGCCCACCACCCCACACATTCCCTCCCCCTCCACTTTCCCCCCACGAATGGCCTCGTGCATTGCCCCCACATCCCCCCCATCACCCAACGCGTCACTCAACGCACCACCTCATCATCCCCTCATCCCCCAGTGCATCACCCCCTAAATCCCTTTGCACATCACCTGCTGCATCACACCACGCATCACCCGCGCATCATCCACCACCACCCACTGCTGCCACGAGGAGAAAGATTACTGTGG
>NW_010399253.1:57201-62169 GCF_000710305.1 Buceros rhinoceros silvestris | reverse complement strand
GGTCCCACGTGTGGTCCCTGTTTCTTGGCTGTAAAGGGATGATTTGTCTGGGAAGGGTGCGGGGAGTAAAGGGTAGCGTTTCTCGAAATGCCCATCGCTGGTGTTGGGGGCACGACCCAGTGTCAATGCAGGGGATGGGGAGGATGTCACCACCAGCATCTGTCCTGTGCCCTTCAATATGCAGAAAATACGTGTTTTTCAGCCTCCTTGACAGCAGAAAGCTCAGATTTTGAAAGTGGCCGTTTCAGAGAAGTGGTCAGGTGAAGCTCCTGGGATTGCTGGTGTTTTGAAGAAGGGCAGAGCAGCATGGTCCAGGCTGTGGGAAAGCACTGGGGTAAAAAAGGCTGCTAAAAACAAGTGCAAAACTGGAGTATTTGTAGAGACAGACCTGGAGGAAAAGAAGCCAGTTCATGGCAGCAGGCACAGGCTGGGTCGAGGTTTACCCACATCTTGGTGTTTGCAGTGAACTCAATTGGCCAAGATAGCTGCAAGTTGTCCTTTTTCTAATCAATATGTTTGCAGCCATAATTCACTGTGTGTAGCCTTGAAAGGACCTTGAATTCTGCATCATACTTTTCTAAAGAACAGAAGGAAAAATAATTCTCTGAAAACCCTTTTCTTCTTAAATTTTCCCTGTCCGGCACACCTGAGTCTTCTGCAGGAAATGTCAAATATAAATAGGAATGGAAGGACTAAGTGGAAACAAACAAGACTGAAAATAAAGGAATCAAAAAAGGCACAAGCACGACCTGTTCTGGTTCTGCTGTGCAGCAGCTGTCGGGTGCTGAGTAACGTGGCTGGTATGTGAGGCGAGAGACGAGCTGGTCTCATCCTGTCTTTCTGAAGAATCGTTATCTGAAGGAATTGCACAAACCCTGGCCCCGGGTGGTTAAATCTTCATTTTGTCTCATTAGGGAAATAAAGTCTTTCTAGTAATAGCAGTATATATAGTCACCACTTCATGGGTTTCGACAATGAAACCCTGGGGCATTGGCTTCCTTTAGGTGTTTTTGGAGGTTTGTTGGACAGACTTGCAGCAGTTTGGTTACTTCTGGTGTAGAAAACTCTAAAGTGAGATGCGGGAAGAGGGAATTTACTGCAGATGCTGCAAGCAATTGGCTGGAGATCCCCATCTTGATGCTGTGTTCACCCCAGTTCTCGTGCTTTCCTTCCAGTGAACTGACACCTTCTCTTTGTTTTGAGCAGGTTAGTTTCAAAATTTCTGGAGAAACCCTTTCTGTGCTTGTTCAACAGAATAAACAATCCTCATGGTTGTTCTACATACGGAAAAAAAAAAAACACAACCACCCTTCTTGTTCATGTTTTCTTATTGGGCACATTCCAGTGTTATTTGGCTGCACTGCCCAAGACAGGGCCCCAAATTAACCTTCTGTGTCACCTCTACATGAATTTCAGTGGAAGTACTTTTTCTTGGGCTTCTCCTCCTCGGCCTGGTCAGTGGTTTCCTGTCCTCTCTTCCTGGCCCATGTTTGTTTTGTCATGTAGGTGTCCTGTCTTGGTATTTCTCTGAGTGTAATAATGCTCCCTGGGTGATGGAGTATTTGTTTAATTGGATAAAATCGCAGCTGAGGAGTGTTCATAGGCATTTATCATGCTGGACCTCTGGAGGACTGAAATTCTGTATACTTCCCTTGCTTTTGTAATTCCACAGAAATGTCAAAGCAATTTCCAGTGACAACCCTGCTGCTCAGCAGTGTGCCGGGAGCCTGTGCCAACCACTCTCACCACATTATCTGGCAGGCTTTTGGCATCCATGGTTTTTCCTTTCACTCCTGTGATACATCCATGAAGCCAGCTTCATGGTTCCGGTGTAGAAGAAGGATTTGGGCTGTAAGAGTTGCGATAGATGAATTGAATGGAGCCGAGTGAGAGGAAGGGAAATGTGAGAAAAATAAATGACACGTATCAAACATTTCTTTTGACTCCTGTACCAGTAAGTCCTTATATTTGTGTGTGTTTCTGAGGGCAGCGTAACTGTACATAATAGTATTATGCAGTGGACGTTTCTGAGAATTCCTGTGAAAAAAATCAAGTTGGACTAGTTTTGTGTTTTCTGTCACGGAAAGCTGTGCTGCCCTGGTGTTAACACAGGCATCGTTTGGAAGAGGAACAAAGAGACACGGCCCCCTCCTCCTTTGCTTTGAAGCATAGAAAAGTTATTTGCAAATCAGTTTATAGTTTGAGCTGTGAGATCAAAGCTAAAAATAATCCTTACTTTTAAATGTATTTTGGTTTATGTGACCCACCCAAGCAGAGAGGACTGGAAACCCCTCACAAAGCAGATCAGAAGTGTTAGCAAGATCATTTACAGCGTTTGTGAATTGGTTTGATGTTGGGTATCCTGTCAATACATCACCAAATCACAGAATAATCGTTTTGGTTGGAAAAGCCCTTTAACCTCATTGAGTCCCGCCATTCCCCCAGCACTGCCGGGTCACCACTGACCTCTGTCCCTCAACACCACCTCGACACAGCTGGGAAACCCGTCCAAGGATGGGAACTCCACCGCTGCCCTGGGCAATGAGAAAATGAGAAAAAAAAATGGAAATAAATTACTAGGAACAAGGTTTGCATGGGTCAGTTCTGCCCGTCTGGGCTTGCTTCCAAATTTCACCCCATTGCTGCCAGACTGTCAGGAACAGATCCAGTTTTCCCAAGGATTTTCTTTCTGAGTAACGCCAGGCATCGTTCCTTGGCTGCACGCATCCTGTTGAGGTTCTGGCTCACCCAGATCTTTCTGAAGGATCTCTCCTTTCTTCAGCCATGTCCATTCTGTAGTACCCAGCCCCACACCAGTGCCATGGGGTGCCTGCTCCAGGGGAGGGTAGAAGCAGCCCTGCCTGGGGCAGCCCAGCCCTGCATGAATTTAAATGTCACCCATTAGATGGTGGAGGTTGATGTTTGCTCTGCACAGTGGCTATGGTAAATGTCCAGGTAATGCCACTGTCACTGATGCTGTGGCAGTGATAGCAATACGCCAGGAATTTGCAAAATGTTTTAAAAGCTTTTGAAACGTGAAGGCAGTTTTTCTCCCATGTGTGGAAATTGTAGGAGGCTCTGCTCTTGTTAAGGTACATCCATGAATCCCAGAAGGTGCTGAGAGACCTTCCAGCCTCAGGCTCTGTTAACAGCTTAACGTCACCATGGTTTTGCTGCTATTCTGGCTGAACTTCTGGGAAAAGTGGTGGGAAAAACAACCCAGCACCAAATAATTGGGTATGAAATGCCATTTCCCATATTGCATTTGCTGGGTTTTTTGTTTTTTTTTTTTTTTTCCTTGGGCCTTAATTTATAAATAATTGGGTATGAAATGCCATTTCCCATATTGCATTTGCTGGGTTTTTTGTTTTTTTTTTTTTTTTCCTTGGCCCTTAATTATCAAAGCAGAGTGATTTAAGGGTGTCCATCCCCTGGATGCTAAAGTAGACAGTGATGAGGAGGGACGAGTGCCTCTGGTGCCTCACTGGGAAGTAAAACAGGAGGTGTGCCTGTGAAGTGACTATTCCCTCCTTCTGAAAGGGGGTGAGGAGGCTGAAAACTCAGCTGATGTAGAACCCAGTTTGCTTGGGTATGTCCTCAGATACTTCGAACTCTATAAAAATGGAGATCTGCAGGTTTTCAAGGCATTGCCCTGCCTATGTGATAAACCCGTAGCCGTGCCCCAACATTACTGTCCCTTCACCTGCAGGCAGCGAGGGACAGGCAGTTGCTTCCCAGAGGAGGAGAGCCTGGTTCCTTGTGGTGCACACCCAGCTGTGCTGAATCTGTGCCTTCTCACCCCACATTTGATCATTTTCTTCCCTTTCCTCTGCTGTGTATTTGAAAGAAGCACAGAGCTCAGTGGGGCATCAGGAAAACAGCTGAGATCAGCTGTTCTCTGCCTGATGTGTCAGAGCAATCCCGTGGCATCATTGCTGTGTGGCCCACAACAGGCTCTCTCCACTTAGCGGGTGACTTCTTTTTTTGATTTTAAATTTATTATCAGTGGGGAGGAGAAGGATGCACACCAGGTTTCTGGGGAAGCTGTCCATGGAGAGACGACCTGCTGTTGTGCAACGAGGACTTCCACCCGCTCCTGCTTCACGACCGTCGTGCATCAGAGTCAGACACCCTTGATTGATTCATTGGAAACAAAAATTCACCAAACTGGATTCAGAGGTGAAGTTCTGTAAAAGAAAGCAAGACTGAAAACTTCAGGCTGCTTTCGTCATCCTGTCAGTCTATGGTGATGTTAGTGCATCCAGCACCATCTCAAACACATCTCACTCCTTGTGGTCCCTTCTGGGTCTCTTTGCCCCAGCACACAGTGGATATTCAGACCTCCAAAATGTCTGCAGAGGGCTGCGGCACCTGTGGAGAAGAAGCTGTTGTCCACTTGAGGTGACACCTAGGAAACATTTTCTTCTGGGTTCAGACGTGATTCTGCTGTTCGACATTTGAACAACATGTGAGGCTCTTGGTGAGGGTTCACTCTGCTTTCAGGCACAATAGTGCTTCACAAAGCTGAGGCTCAGAGTGTCCTCGGGAGATGTTTTAGAGTGATAAATCATTGTTAAAAGGGAAGAAGAAGACATGCTGTGCCTTTTAGAGAGATGTGATGTTCTCACTGAGGACTTAATTCAGCTTTTTTATTTTTTTAATATTATAGAAGGGGTTTTTTTTGTATGCCAGCAATTTTAGTCTTACAGAGAAAATTACTTATTTTTATGTATTTTTGAAAGAGAAGGGAAGTTGTGCTTTACCAAAATGATCAGCACTTTGTAGGTACAGAAATTAGAAGCAATTCAGATTGTGCTGCTGCTTAAAGGCTGGAATTACTGAAAGAAGAGATGGTGTGTCATCGCAGAATCACAGAATGGTTTCAGTTGGAAGGAACTTTAAAGCTCATCTAGCTCCAACCCCCTGCCATAGGCAGGGGCACCATCCACGACACGTTTCACTAAAGCA